>NW_027142458.1:1647193-1779828 GCF_026170545.1 Melanerpes formicivorus | reverse complement strand
GCTCCTCACTGCAGGAACATCCCAGGGGATAAAGCAGGATCATGCAGACAGCTCTCAGGATGGAAATGGATGTGGCCACTCATGGCCACGCTCTATTTTCTCACAGGAAATTGTTATAAGTGTATGAAAAGGCACCAATATTGGCCAGAAACTGCTCTCTCTTTTGTTCCCTCATCATCTTTTTATTAGGTTCAAAGCATGATTGATAAAAGTCCCTTGGCTGGGCTGATGGTAGGAGCTGAGCATGGGCAGAGGTCAGCCTCATGATCAGACCTGCTTGGGTGGCTGCAGCACGAGAAGGTTTGGGCTCCACTTGGGGGCTGACACAGAACAGTAAACATTGGGCTAAATATTGCCCAGAATAGGTCCCAGTGCAGCAGTTCCCACCTGAGAACTCAGCTTGTGGGGAGAGGACCTAGGAATGGGGCAAGGGGAAATATCAGACTGGCTGGAGAGGGGAAACTGTGACCAGCAAGCTGAGGGAGGTTCTCCACCCGCTCTGCTCTGCCCCAGTCAGGCTACACCTGGAGTTCTGGGTCCAGTTCTGGGGTCCCCCAGACAGGGAACAGAGAGTCAACTGGAGGCTGCAAAGATGCTGGAGCATCTCTGTGAGGAGGAAAGGCTGAGAGCCGTGGGGCTGTGGAGCCTGGAGAAGAGCAACCCCAGAGGGGATCTGAGCAATGCTCAGCAAGAGCTAAAGGAGCTGTGGGGGGCAAGAGGCTGGGGCCAGACTCTTGTCAGTGGTGCCCAGGGACAGGACAAGGGGCAATGGGCATTAACCTCATCTGAAGATGAGGAGAAAGTTGTTTGGTGTGAGGGTGCTGGAGGCCTGGAGCAGGCTGCCCAGAGAGGTTGTGGAGTCTCCTTGTGTGGAGAGCTTCCAAAGCCCCCTGGCCATTGTGCTGCTGGGCAAGCTGCTGTGGGTGCCCCTGCATTGGCAGGGGGGTTGGACTGAGTGATTTCCAGAGGTCCCTTCCATGCTGGGATTCTGTGAGGGGAACAGGTTAATAGTTGATGATACAGCAGCATGCTCCAAATCTGTGTGTGACTGGAGTCTGTGTGTCCTGGCTGTATGTGCAGCAAACCCACCAGCTGACACCACAGAAGGCATCTGAACCCCTCACTGCTCTCCTGCTGTGGAGTGAGGCAAGGCAGAGTTGTCAGCGCTCATTTCTGGAGCGATATTTGAAAGCCCAGGCCTCCCTCCCTTATTGGTTTTAATGAAGGGTCACTGCTCCCCAGGCTTGCTTGGAAAATGATTACCCATCAGCAAGACAGAAGACAAACACAGGAGCTATTGACAGCAGTGCAGAGCAAGCCCCTCATGATGGCTGTTCAGAGACCACTGGTACCTGCTTTCCACAGCCTACCTGAAATTAAGGACTTTTTTGAGGCTCAGTGCTGCACTGAGCCTTGTGAATTCATGTCAGAGAAACCCACCATGTCCCCAGGCAGTGTGACCCCCACTAGGGTCCTGCTCCTGCTCCCCTGACACCCACAGGAAGCACCTGTGTGTGCTGTTCTCCCCTGGAGCATCTTTACCCTGGAGAGGAGGAGGCTCAGAGGAGTCCTTATCGCCATCTACAGCTACTTGAAGGGAGGTTGTAGCCAGGTGGGGATTGGTCTCTTCTTCCAGGTAACCAACACCAGAACAAGAGGACACAGTCTCAAGTTGTGCCAGGGGAGGTTTTAGGCTGGATGTTAGGAAGAAATTCTTCCCAGAAAGAGAGATTGGCCATTGGAATGCGCTGCCCAGGGAGGTGGTGGAGTCAACATCATTGGAGGTGCTTAAAAAGAGACTGGTTGAGGTGCTTGGTGCCATGGTTTAGTTGATTAGATGGTGCTGGGTGATAGGTTGGACTTGATGATCTCAAAGATCTCTTCCAACCTGGTTAATTCTATTCTATTCTATTCTATTCTATTCTATTCTATTCTATTCTATTCTATTCTATTCTATTCTATTCCATTCCATTCCATTCCATTCCATTCCCATTCCATTCCATTCCATTCCCCTGAACAGCACTGCAAACACACTCTGGCCCTTGGGATGGTGAAAGTCTTGTGATTAGCGACCTGCTGAGTTTCCTCATTAGATCAGGACAGCGATTGTAGCCCTGGACTGGGCACTGGTGAGGCCACACCTTGAATCCTGGGTTCAGTTTTGGGGCCCTCATTCCAAGAAGGATGAGCTGCGAGAAGGTTCAGAGAAGGGCAATAAAGCTGGTGAAGTGCCTAGAGAGCCGGGCTGGTGAGGAGCAGCCCAGGTAACTGCAGTTGTTCATCCTGAAGAGGAGGCTCAGGGGAGACCCTCATTGCTCTCTACAACTACCTGAAAGGAGGTTGCAGCCAGATGGGGGTTGGTCTCTTCTCCTAAGAAGCAAGTGATAGGACAAGAAGGAATGACCTCAAGTTGCACCAGGGGAGGTTTTGTTGGGACACAAGGAACAATTTCTTCCCCAAAAAGGCCATCAAATCCTGGGCCAGGGTTAGTGGTGGAGTCCCTCATCCTTGGAGGGTTTTCAAAGCCATGGAGGTGTGGTGCTGAGGGAGAAGGTTTGGTGGTGACCTGGCAGTTCTGGATTAACAGTTGGACTCCATGAGCTTAAGGTCTCATCCAAGCCAAACCATTCTATGAGTCTATGATTAACAGGTTTATCTGCCACAATGCTTCCACATCCTCCTATGATCAGCACAGTAGGGAAGGATGTGTCAGTCTGCCCCTCTTCCCTATCTCATTCTAGTTTGTGGCCATGGTGGTGTTTGGTTGATGATCTTAGAGGTGTTTTCCAAGCAGAACAATTCCATGATTCCATGAGGAACACCACAAATAAGACCAATAAGATGATAAGCCATCAGAGCTCCCTGTGTAGTCCCCATTGTCCATATTTTCAGCAGGGGTCCCTGCCACTCTCTCAGACACATTTTGGCAAGAGCCTGGCACAAGGGCAGGGATGGGAAGGGGTGGCTGAATCCTACTGTTTAAGACCAGGCTGGATGGGGCTCTGGGCAGCCTGATCTAGTGTGGGGTGTCCCTGCCCATGGCAGGGGGGTTGGAACTAGATGATCCTTGTGGTCCCTTCCAACCCTGACTGATACTATGATATTATGATACCTGGGCCTGAGGAGGTGCCAAGGCTGGCGTGCTGACACATCCTCGTGGCTGGGTGGGCACCAGTGCCGTGGTCACGCTGCCACATGGCCATGCCCACGCAGCGGGGGTTTAACAGGACACAAACAATTCCCAGCTTTGGATGAAATTGAGCTTCTTTTTACCTTCAGCTGAGGGGAACAAAAAAGGGTTCCTAATGTGGAAACCTCTCTGTGAGGGGAGTGGAGTGGCTGGGATTTGGGAGCTATATCTTCCATGGTGTGCGGTCAAGCTGCTATCGACGCTGGAGCGTTTCCAATTGCCGGTAATAGACTGGGGAGCAGGGATAATGTGTGGGATCGATCAGCAGGGACAGATCTCATTGAGGGGATCAATAGCAGTTTGCACTCAGCAGAGCAGAGGGACCACCTTTGTTTTCCTCTTTGATTGAATAAACGCTTTCTGTGAGGCTGGGGATGTGGAACCATCCCAACCCACTCCTGGGCTGGGGGCACAGCTCCTGCTCCATCGTCGCTGCGGGCAACCCAGGGGCTGGAGCTGCCCAACCAAACCTGGGAGGTGCAGGAGGCATGGGAAGTCTGGTATCCCTGACTCCCAGGGACACATTTTCCAAGGGTGGGTAGAAAAGGGAAGGGTTTATCCCTATTTTTCTTTTTATTTTTCAAGTGTAATTCCTTCCAGCCTCTGAGAAGATCTGTAGGAGGGTAAACAGGCAGAAGAAATCAGCTCCAACTTCACAAACATATGTTGCCTCTTTAAAGGTTGGATTAGATGATCTTGGAGGTCTCCTCCAACCAAACATGTTCTGTGATTCTGTGGTTTAATGGCCATGGTGGTCTTGGGTTGGTGGTTGCACTTGATGACCTTGGAGCTCTTTTCCAAACAAGGGAATTCTATGGTAGTCACCAGCAGCATCTGAACATCTCCATATTCTCCATACATATTCTCCAGCAGCAGTGTGGAGGACCCAGGGTCCAGGCTGATAGCTGCCCAGGGCAGGCTTGGCTGGCAGCACCACAATGCCCCAGCAATACCATGAGGCCTGGGCAGCTCCAGCTTTTCTCCTTGGTATGATCTCCATTGTCCATGTGAACTTAGAATCATAGAATCAATAAGGTTGGAAAAGACCTCAATGATCATCAAGTCCAACCTGTCACCCAAGACCTCATGACTACTAAACCATGGCACCAAGTGCCATGTCCAATCCCCTCTTGAACACTTCCAGGGATGATGTCTCCACTACCTCCCTGGGCAGCCCATTCCAATGGTTAATGATTCCCTCTGTGAAGAACTTTCTCCTCACCTCCAGCCTAAACCTCCCCTGGCACAGCTTGAGACTGTGTCCTCTTGTTCTGGTGCTGGGAGAAGAGACCAACCCCTTCCTGGCTACAACCTCCCTTCAGGTAGTTGTAGAGGGCAATGAGGTCTCCCCTGAGCCTCCTCTTCTCCAGGTTAAGCAATCCCCGCTCCCTCAGCCTCTCCTCATAGATGATATTGAAGGTCTCTTCCAACCTGGTCTGGTCTATCCTATCCTATCCTATCCTATCCTATCCTATCCTATCCTATCCTATCCTATCCTATCCTATCCTATCCTATCCTATCCTATCCTATCCTATCCTTTCCCATTACTGGCTGGAAATAAGCAGCTCAACCACAGAATCATCTGGGGTGGGGGGGGGGGGGGAGGGGGCTACAGGTACTTTCAGCTCTCATATGGGCTTCTCTGGGGGTCACTCCAGGTGATCTGGTCACCTTGCCCAAACTATTCATCACCAGCTGGTTGCCATCTCAACACCATCTGCCTCTTCTCTGGGTTAGCAGAGAGTGCTCCCTCCCTGGAGGTGTTCAAGGCCTTGAGCCACCTGGGCTAGTGGAAGGTTTCGCTGCCCATATCAGGAGGTTGGAACTAGATGATCTTCAAGGTCCCTTCCAACCCAAACCACTCTATGAATCCCAGAGGTGGGGCTGCTTTTTGCAGGGGAAAGCCATTTTTCACCCGAGTTTGATTTTTAACGCCGCGTTCCCCCCGCCCCCCCCCCAGCTTTTCGCCGTGGCGGTTGACGAACTCCCTCTACAAGAGAGTTTCCAATCAGCTTTGGCTGGTGGCAGAGAGTAATTAAGTTCCAGATGACGCAGATGATCGCTTTCCCTTGCAATATGGAGCAAATGCCAATAATAAATGCAGCGAGTCCCTCGCTCCAGATGCATCAGAGCAGTCTGGTAGCTCCGCTCCCTCATCGAGCTGCCGCGGCCAGGAGCCTGCTTCCGAGCGGGAGCTGGGGCCTGCTGGTGCCTATTTTGGGCAGGCAGCTTGGGGGTTGTTTCAAATGCATATTGTCTGGGTAGGTTGCAATAAGGCAAATGCCAAGTGCCAGCGCCGTGGGGCTCCTCGCCTGTCAGATGATGAAGTCTTCAAGACTTGCAGCCATGTGGGGTCGTTATCGGGTGGTACTTCCAGGTCGGCGTGTGAGCAGCGATGTTGGAGGCAATGCTTGACCTTTTGACAGCACTGGAGGGTAGAAGAGCTTGGGAAGGACATAAATAAACCATTTCTCTCTCTCTTTTCTTATGTGGGGGGTGTGTGTGTGAGGGGTATTTGCTTAAAGAATGCAAATCTGTTGTAACATTTGTGACTTAAGGATATTCGGCTGGGGAAGCAGAAGACGTTTCCTCCCAGCCTTGTTTCCCCCCACTGGGTTTCCAAATGAAATGCTTAATGGGGGCAGGGGAAAGGGGAAGGGATGGAATAAATATTAACAGCCACAAGCAGATCAGGAATAGTGTGGGCAGAAGGAGCGGAGCAGGGGTTTTGCCCCTGTACTGGGCACTGGTGAAGCTGCAGCTTGAGTAGTGGGTTGAGTTTGGGGGCCCCTCACTCCAAGAAGGATATTGAGGGGCTGGAGTGTGTCCAGAGAAATGCAGTGAAGCTGGTGAAGGGTCTGGAGAACAGGGCTGGTGACAAGCAGCTGAGGGGTCTGGGGTTGTTTAATCTGGAGGAGAGAAGGCTGAGGGGAGACCTTTGAGACCTCTACAACTCCCTGAAAGGAGGCTGAACTCAAGTGGGGGTTGGTCTCTTCTCCCTAGTATCAGGTGGTAGAACAAGAGGAAATGGCCTGAAATTGTGCCAGGGGAGGTTTAGGTTGGAGATGAGGAGCAGTTTATTTGCTGCAGGAGTGGTCAGGGATTGCAACAGGCTGCCCGGGGAGGTGGTGGAGTCACTGCTCTTGGAGGTGTTCAAGACACCTGTGGCCATGGCACTCTGGGACATGGTTTAATGGCCATGGTGGGGTTGGGTTGATGGTTGCACTGGATGATCTTAGAGGTCTTTTCCAACCCAAACCCTTTTATGATTCCCTGATCTCTTGCACCGTTCTCCTCTAGTACTTCTTGTCAGTGACATGCTCCATGCAAAAAGCCTTCTCACTACAGAATTCCGTTTGTGCAATTAACAAAACCCAGGCAAGCAAGCTGCTTGTCAGCTTGGTGCCTTTCCCTTGTCAGCTTGGTTTCCTTCCATGCCTGATGTCTAGCATAAAGCTCCTGCATGTGTGACCTTATTTTATACGTAGCACATGGACCGGGGGAGCTCTCTGGAGCCTTCCTTCCTTCGTCTTCAATAAATTGTAAAACCAGACCTTTTAAAATCCTGCCTGCTGCGCTCTGTGGTGACCTGCCTTCCATGCAGAAGCCATGGGCTGACTTTATTTTTATCTGTGCAGGAGGAAGAGTTGTTTATCAAACTCAACAAGCATCAAACAAGGTGCTCCAGGATTTATAAACAGCATCTGAAAAGGTTCCGAGATTGCGCTGCCGCTGCCGGGGATGCCGCGGGGTGGATTTCATCCCGTGCTCAGGTAGAATGAGGAGGTTTGATCAAGGAAGGACAGGATGTGGCCAATAATAACTCGATAAATCAGCTGTGGGATGAGCTGGTGGTGCTCAGCTTCCTTTCAGCACATAATCAGAAAGCACTTAATTGTTAGGAGCTGGGCAATTACCGCGCTGGGGCTGCGCGTTCCACGGCGCGATGATTTCCTGTGCCGGGGGTGGTGGGGGATACATCAGCAGTCAGCCCCCAAATCACCCCCCAGCAAATGAGCTCCTGGAGCACCTCTCCTATGAGGACAGACTGAAAGAGTTGGGGCTGTTCCGTCTGGAGAAGAGAAGGCTCTGGGGAGACCTCATTGTGGCCTTCCAGGATCTGAAGGGGGCTACAGGAAGGCTGGGGAAGGACTTCTCAGGCTATCAGGTAGTGATAGGACTAGGGGGAATGGAATGAAGCTGGAGGTGGGGAGATTCAGGCTGGATGTGAGGAGGAAGTTCTTCACCATGAGAGTGGTGAGACCCTGGAATGGGTTGTCCAGGGAGGTGGTTGAGGCCCCGTCCCTGGCGGTGTTTAAGCCCAGGCCGGATGGGGCTCTGGGCAACCTGATCTCTCAGCCACACTGGGGAAGGCAAAGCCTGTGATGAAGGTGCCTTGGTGACCAGGAAAGGTCTTTTCTTCTAATGCAGCAATGTCTCTTCCTCAGTGGGATGGCAGTCGTGTTCCTCAGCACCCTGTGCTAGTGCAGAGCGATGACAAAGGGGACGGCAGAGAGGAGAGAGGTGCTGCTGCTCTGGGGAGGCGCTGACACGCCACTGAGAAGGAGCACCTGCCATTCTCTGGACACTTAGGAAATTGCTGTGACATTTGGGTGACATTTCCCTTTGTGCTCTGACCAATTGCCTCTTACCTGGCAGTGCTGAGCAGCAAGTCTGCTGCCAAGTCATTAGGAAGGAGCCTGGAGAAGAGGAGGTTCCCACTAGGGACGTGCTCCCGGGGTGGGTTGGGACATGCCTGCTCTTAGGGGACCATGCTGGGGCAGCATGGGGCTTGGAGAGGAGGTGTGTGGTAGTTTTAGGCTGTACCTTTAAAATCTTCCACAGATCTTGAACAGGTAGTGGTAGCCATTGGAATGGGCTGCCCAGGGAGGTGGTGGAGTCACCATCACTGGAGGTGTTTATAAAGAGACATTTAGTGCCATGGTTTAGTTGATGAGATGGTGTTGGGTGATAGGTTGGACTCGATGATCTCTGAGGTCTTTTCCAACTTGGTTCATTCTGTATTCTGTAAATCACCACTGGGTGTAAAAAGGAAAACAATAAGTTCTAAGCAGTCCCACAGGAGAGAGATCTACCATAACATACAGACTATATCTGGCTGTTTCAGTTTCCTCGCTCTGAGAAACACTAACTCAGTGCTTCTGCTGACCTTGGCTGCACTGTTTTGGCTAAGTCTAACAAAACAGCTCTCTGCTCTTTCCTTTTGTCCCTTTGTTTCCAAGGGGGTGCAGAGTGAGGGGCAGGAAGGGAGAATTGTAGAATTAAAGAAGAAATAAGGTTGGAAAAGACCTCAGAGATCATCAAGTCCAACCTGTCCCCCAACATCTCATGACTACTAAACCACGGCACCAAATGCCACGTCCAATCTCCTCTTGAACACCTCCAGGGATGGTGACTCCACCACCTCCCTGGGCAGCACATCCCAATGGCAAATGACTCTCTCTGGGAGGACCTTTCTCCTCACCTCCAGCCTAAACCTCCCCTGGTGCAGCTTGAGACTGTGTCCTCTTGTTCTGGTGCTGGTTGCCTGGGAGAAGAGACCAACCCCCTCCTGGCTACAACCTCCCTTCAGGTAGTTGTAGAGAGCAATAAGGTCTCCCCTGAGCCTCCTCTTCTCCAGGCTAAACCACCCCAGCTCCCTCAGCCTCTCCTCATAGGGCTTGTGCTCAAGAAGCTATCAGCTGCCTTGTTTTTTGGTCAGGGAGGTTCTTGTGCTGTCTATAAATACCTGTAAATGTTGTCAATGTTGTATGTTTCATGTATGTTCATTGCATTTCATTGTAGACTGTGGTTTTGCTTGTCAATGCAGCTTCATTTGCTTCCAGCTGGGCTGAGCTGGCAAATTTAATGTTGGGGGGGAAGTTTCAACCCACCACAGAGGTGGAAAGCAGGTTGGTGCTTCACTTGCCCTTCCTCCAAGAGCTTGTTGTTGCACAAGGGCAAAGAGTGGGGGGTGACTGAGGTGGTGACCCAGAGCTGGTGGCTTCCCTTGCCCATATGTCACTGGTGTGACCTGAGGAGCAGCATTTTCCCTGCCCCAAGGGCTGTGGCTGGGCTTGTGGGAGGGCTGAGCAGATGGCCCAGGGCAGAGCCATGAGTCAGGAGCCTGCTGCTGGTGCTCATCAGAGGATCTGCAGAGCAGCATGAGCTGGGCCTGCCAAACAGCAGTGACAGCAGAGCAGGAGGCGAGCAGCCTGTGTCCAGCTCTGGCCAGACAGGAAAATGTCACTGTGGCTGAGCAGCTCTCTTTCTGAGCCCACTGCTTGCTGTGGAACCTCATGAAGTTCAACCAGTAGGGTCCTGCCCCTGGGGAGCAATAGTCCCCTGCACCAGAATAGGATAGGATAGGATAGGATAGAGTAGGATAGGATAGGATAGAGTAGGATAGGATAGGATAGGATAGGATAGGATAGGATAGGATAGGATAGGATAGGATAGAATTAACTAGGTTGAAAAGACCTTTGAGATCATCAAGTCCAACCTATCACCCAACACCATCTGATCAACTAAACCATGGCACCAAGTGCCTCATCCAGGCTCTTCCTAAACACCTCCAGTCATGGTGACTCTGGGGAGAAGGACCTAGGAGTGCTGGTGGACAAGTTCCCCAGGAGCCAGCAATGTCCTTGTGGCCAAGAAGCCAATGGTCTCCTGGGATACAAGAGGAAGAGCGAGGTCATCAGGTGGAGGGAGGTTCTTCTCCCTCTCTACTCTGCCCTGGTGAGGTCACAGCTGCTGGGATTCTGTGACTGCACTGGGAGCTGGGGCTGCACAACTCCTCCACAGTACCTGAGGTCAAGTTGGGTACCGAGACCCAGAAGAGTTGGAACTTGATGATATTCAGGGTCCCTTCCAAGCCAAACCATTCTTGATTCCATGAAGAACTGGCCTTGGTGGTGGCTGGGTGAGGATTTAGAATTCCTGCCCTTGCTGCTCACCCACCCATGGCAGCCCCTACCAGGGGCCACACATAAAGTATGGGTTACTTTTGTGGGCTCCTGTGACCAAAGAGAGAACCAAGGCCATCCCCCAACACCTTCATGCAAGAAAAGAAAGGGGAAAATCCCCTTGGAAAGGGAAGGGGCTCTCCTGGTGTGATTATTCCCATCCTAAACAGGGGCTGCTGCCTCCCATGGCTGCAGAGGCAGGGACTTGCCTGTGCTATTGTGCCAAGTGATGCCAACGATTCACAGAATGGTTTGGGTGGGAAGGAACCTTAAAGATCATCTAGTTCAAATCCCTTGCTGTGGGCAGGGACACCTCACACTAGCCCACATTGCTCAAGGCCTCATCCACCCTGCCCTTGAACACTTCCAGGGAGGGGGCATCCACAACCTCATTGGGCAACCTGTTCCAGTGTCCCACCACCCTCACTGGAAAAGAATTAATCTCCAGTCTCAATCTCCGCTCTCCCAGCTCAAAGCCATTGCCCCTTGTCCTGTCACTACAAGCCCTTGTCAGAAGTATCACAGTATCTCAGTATAACTGAGGTTGGAAAGGACCTCGAGGATCATCGAGTCCAACCTATCAACACAGACCCCATGACTAGACCATGGCACCAAGTGCCACGTCCAATCCCCTCTTGAACGCCTCCAGGGATGGTGACTCCACCACCTCCCTGGGCAGCGCATCCCAATGACGAATGACTCGCTTGGTGAAGAACTTTCTCCTCACCTCGATTCTAAACCTCCCCTGGCGCAGCTTGGGACTATGTCCCCTTGTTCTGGTGCTGGTTGCCTGGGAGAAGAGACCAACCCCTTCTCGGCTACAACCTCCCTTCAGGTAGTTGTAGAGGGCAATGAGGTCACACCCGAGCCTCCTCTTCTCCAGGCTAAACCATCCCAGCTCCCTCAGCCTAAGTCATCATAGTATCATAGTATCATTCAGGGTTGGAAGGGACCACAAGGGTCATCTAGTTCCAACCCCCCTGCCATGGGCAGGGACACCCCACACTAGATCAGTCTCTCTCCAGCTCTTCTATACCCCTCTTCGGGTAAAGGAAGGCTGCTCTAAGGTCTCCCCGGAGCCTTCTCTCCTCCAGGCTGTCCCCACTTTCCTGAGCCGGGGCTTCCCCTTGTCCTCCCAGCTTTCTTGTGGTCCCCTTCCTTAAAGCCCTGCCCAGGAGCGGCCGTGAGGACCCGGCTGGGTCCCTGCCCAGCTGCTGCGGCGGCGTTCCGGGAGCGCAGGGCTCCAGCCCAAGCAGCAGCAAACAGCTTGTACATTTTTGTCATCCCTCGGAGCGCGGAAGGCGAAATGCCTGCGCTGCCGGATTCAATCAGGCGCGGGGACGCTGGATACCCAGGGGCTACCCGGGGCTGCAAAAAGCTGCCTTGTGTTTTAATTAACGATTGCGAGCGAGAGGGGCTCAGCAGCCAGCCCCCGGGCAGCGGCTGGGCTTTGTTCATTATTTGCTGTACACAATTGCCAAGCCGCCTGTGGACGACCTCGGGTTTTAATTCCTGCTAATTCAGAACAGTAACAAAAGGCAGGGTTTGGGTTTTGTGCTTGGTTTGGTGGTGGTTTTTTTTTTGTTTGTGGGGGTTTGTTTGTTTGTTTTCTCTCTCACTCTTTTTTTTCCTCTGGTCTGGTAAAGCAAGTGGCTAAAGCTCCTCCTCAGCTCGGGGAAAGCTTCAGACTGCTCCTGATTCCAGATGGAAATCAATCTGCAGCTGTTCGAGGAGGTTTGCACTGGCTCTGGTGGGGTTGCACGGCGATGATAGAACCACAGAATCACTAAAATTGTTTGGGTTGGAGAAGCCCTCTAAGGTCAGCAAGACTAACCATCAGCCCACCACCACCATGGCCGTTAGACCATGTCCCAAAGTGCCACGGCCAAACGTTTCTTGAACACCTCCACCACTTCCCCTGGGCAGCCCGGTCCAGTGCCTGATGCTGGAGGACAAGGGGCAGCCCCAGCTCAGGAAAGTGGGGACAGCCTGGAGAAGAGAAGGCTCTGGGGAGACCTTAGAGCAGCCTTCCATTACCTGAAGGGGGGTATAGAAGAGCTGGAGAGAGACTTTTGACAAGGGCTTGTAGTGACAGGAGGAGCAATGGCTTTGAGCTGGAAGAGAAGATATTTAGACTGGAGATTAGGAAGAAACTCTTTCCAGTGAGGGTGGTGAGACACTGGGATAGGTTACCCAGGGAGGTTGTGGGTGATCCCTTCCCTGGAGGTGTTCCAGAGCAGGGTGGATGAGGCCTTGAGCAACCTGGGCTGGTGGAAGGTGTCCTTGCCCATGGTAGTGGTGTTGGGAGTAGATTGTCTTTGAGGTCTCTTCCAACCTGAACCGGTCCAGGATTCTATGACTCACTCCCCTCTTCAGATTTCACGTTCAGACTCAGAGGTGGAAAGGGAGTGGATGGAAGTGGCTCCACTGTGTTCACCAGGCTGTCCTGTCCCAAGGTCTGTAACATCTCACGTCTCTACACATGGGTACCAGTGGCTGCTCCAAACCAGCCCAGGGGTGTGGAGAGTGGCAGTTTGGGGCAGCAACGCCTTCGGTTCTGCTTCTCACCAGAGCAGAGCCTTCTCCTTGGCACTGACCCTGTCTGCAGCTGTTTCTCTGATACTGAAGCACCCTGTGATGGGGTAAAGAGTGTGACCACAGAATCTCCCAACCCAAGGAGCAGTTCCAGTGGTGATCCCAGGTGTGGGGAGCCCCAAACCTCAACCAGTGATGACTCCTGGTGCCTCCTCCATCATTTCTATGGACACCTCTGTTCTCTGCTCCTTAGTGACTGTGCACAGACACAGAATCCCAATATCCCAGCATGGTGGGGGTTGGAAGGGACCTCTGGAGATCATCCAGGCCACCTCCCCTGCCTAAGCAGGGACACCCACAGCAGCTTGCCCAGCACCACAGTGTCCAGGTGGGGGTGGAATCCAGAGCAGCCTACTCTAGCGGGGCTGAGAAGCCTCTCAGTGGGAAATACTTCCCTCAGGGTCAGAGGGATTAATTTTTGGCTCATTCCCAAAGGCCTCATGTCCTTTTGCTCCTCTCTTTTCCAGAAAAACCCAAAACCCATCAAAACCCAAAACCAAACCAGAAAACCAGGATTTTTTTTTCACCTATTTCCAGGACAATAAAGGAAACAGACTCCTGAAACAAGCCATCCAAAACCACAGCATCATGGCTCTGAGGAAACAGCAAGAGCCCAGGGAGCTTTAGCTCCAGGGAAAAAATCACATTTTCTTGGGTTTATTTTTTTCTTCCCATCAAAGGTAAGAAACAGAATGATGGCATTTGAAACCCCCTCTGAGCTCTGTCCCCATCAAGGGGTGGCAGGAAGGTGAAGGCCATGATGAGGGGTGGCAGAGCTCCAGCACCTCCCCAAAGCCTCTGCTTTTTGGGCTGTTTTTCTGCAAGAAAAATGCTCAGCTCTTAGTAGACAAGAACCTCCTGGCCCCAAACTGCTGCTCTGGCAAAGCTCTGGTTGCCTTCCCGAGACCTTTCATCAGGCTGAGGAGGGACATCTTCAAGGCACTCCCAGGAGGCACAGGGCATTGTCTGCTGGACTCCCTTTAATGTCAGCACTGCTGGAGTACTGGCAGTATTTTAACATTCCTGATTTAATGGCTCAGTTGTTGATTAATATTTCTCATTAAAGCTTGCCACAGAACCTATAGACACAGAATCATGGAATGACAGAATTGTTTGGGTTGGAAAAGCCCTCTAAGATCATCCAGTCCAGCCACCTACCCAACACCACCCTGGCCACCAACCCATGTCCCAGAGTGCCATGGCCACATGTTTCTTGAGCACCTCCATGGACACTGGCTTGGGTTAGAAAGGGCTTTAAAGATCATCTAGCTCTAATCCCCAGGTATCTCCTAGGTGGGTGAGGAGGAAGAGGCGAACCTGGCAGCCCAGCCCTCATTAGCTGGTTCCATTGCTTGGTACAGGAATCCACTGGGAAGTTAGGATAGGATAGGATAGGATAGGATAGGATAGGATAGGATAGGATAGGATAGGATAGAATAGAATAGAATAGAATAGAATAGAATAGAATAGACCAGACCAGGTTGGAAGAGACCTTCAAGATCATCACGTCCAACTTATCATCCAACACCACCTAATCAACTAACCCATGTAACCAAGCACCCTGTCAAGTCTCCTCCTGAACACCTCCAGTGATGATGACTCCACCACCTCCTCAGGCAGCCCATTCCAATGGGCAATCACTCTCTCTGTGTAGAGTTGCAACAGTTCTGATCAGTCAGGCAGATGGCGCCACATCTCCATGGCTTTGAAAGCCCTCCAGGGATGGGAACTCCACCACCACCCTGGGCAGCCTGGGCACAGGCCTTTGCAACCCTCAAGGGGAAGAAATTGTTCCTCATGCCCAACCTAAACCTCCCCTGGGGGAGCCATTTCCTCTTGTCCTATCACTTTTTCCCTAGGAGAAGAGACTGACTCCCACCTGGCTCCAACCTCCCTTCAGGGAGCTGTGGAGAGACAAGAGGTCTCCCCTCAGCCTCTTTTTCTCCAGGCTGAACAACCCCGGGTCCCTCAGCTGCTCTTCACCAGGCCTGCTCTCCAGACCCTTCCCCAGCTTTGTTGCCCTTCTCTGGACGTGCCTCAGCCCCTCAGTGTCCTTCTCAGAGTAAGGGGCCCACAACTGAACCCAGGTTTTATTCAGAGTTGCTGGAGTCACCTCTGAATTCTCTGATGCTTGCCAAGGTATTCTGAGTTCCACAGATCCCTCAGCCCTCTGAGGAGGTTTCCAGCCCAGCCCTCAGTCATCTCCACTCTTCCCAGTGTTCCAGCCAAGCCCCAGCACACCTGGGCACAGCTTTCCAGGCTGCCTCTTGTGCCTGTGGCTGCTGAGGACCTGATCATAGAATCATAGAATCAATAAGGCTGGAAAAGACCTCAGAGATCATCAGGTCCAACCTATCACCCAACACCTCATGACTAGCTAAACCATGGCTTCAAGTGCTATCTACAATCCTTTTCTGAAGAGCTTTTTTGAGCAGCAATCTCGTTGGGTAGGACAGCATGAAAAAGGCAGAGTTAGGCACAGAGGAAAGCAAGAGAAGCTGCAGCAAGGTGAAAGCTATGTAAGGGAGCACCGAATGTAGTCAGGGGGGTTGCTAGGTGGATCACAGAGCAAAGGACACTGAAGGAACAGGGACCAGTTCCAACCTCTTCCAGCAGCAACCATGAGCCAGCTGGGATTGTCACCATGGACATTTCCCCAGTGCCACTGACAATGCTCAGGAGTCCCTTTCTCCAATCTCCAGCACTTTTTGTTCTGCCTCTACAGAAGTGACTCTCCCAGAAGGTTCACTCTCAGCATCCTCACTCCACATCCCATGCCGCCATGCAGGACACCCTCCAGGCTCTCCAGGGATGTGCCTCCATGATCACTTCCCACAGAAGTGGCCCAGCAGAGCCACTGCAAGACAGGCCACTAACAACTCAAAGGCCACAGCATGAGGAGTAGAGGAAAACAGTAAGAAGTTGCAGAGGCTCCTGCTCCTGATGTGCCATTAGGGATCTGTGGGTCCTGCTGCTAAATCCCTCGTCCTGCTGCCATCACAAGCAGTGCCTTGACGTGTGGAGCTGCTCCTTGGTGGGTCCTCCTTCCCTTGCTAGTATTGCTTGGCTTGTTTTTTGTTTTGTTTTGTTCTTCCCCCAAAGAGGAATGGTTCCAAGTTGATTTCTCACAGGTTTTACATTCCCTTTAATTGGGGCAAACAGACTTCAATAGCAGAAGGTGCTCTCCGTGTGTACAACCAACATATTGATGATCATTCATCCTGCTTCATGGTTAGAGAGCATTCATCCTGCTTCATGCTTAGAGAGCAAAGCTGGAGCTGCTTGGTCTGCTGAGCCTCAGCCTGGTGTGGACACAGGGCCAAGGGACAGCAGCTGGGGTTGGGCTCCCCCCACCTTTACTGTGGATGGAGGTTAGGGGGCTGGAGATGCCTCCCAGGAGCCAAAGGGAACCTGGGGCCGTGGGTCTGGGGTACTGAGGAGATGCTCAAGCTGAAGTTGTCACTGCTGTGTGGGGCCCTCAGAGGTTCTGCCTTAACTGAATGATTGAGCCCATTAAAGAACTGCAATTAATTAGGCATTATTTTTAAGTTAAGAGCGAGATCTCTGCACCAGGGCAGCCTCGTGCCATGGCAATCAAGAACTTCTCCTTGCTCAGCCCTGCAATATTGCTTCCTGGCAATGGAGAGTGCTGGCAGTGGGTGGCATGGAGATGCCAGGGTGCTGGTGGCATGGTCCTGTGGGCCATCTGGTGCCACAGAATCCCAGCATGGTGGGATTTGGAAGGGACATCTGGAGATCATCACGTGCAGCCCCCCATTATATATCTCTATATTTATTTATGCTGCCTCCAGCCTTCACCTCTGCTGTGGACATTCTCTTAGGGTAGATTTAGACTGGAAAGAATTTTTTTACAGTGAGGATGGTCAGACACTGGAAGAGGTTGCCCAGGGAGGTTGTGGATGCCCCCTCCTTGGAGGTGTTCAGGATCAGGTTTGATGGGGTCTTGAGCAGCCTTTTCTAGTGGGAGATGTCCCTGCCCATAGAAGGGGGATTGGAATTGGATGGCCTTTAAGGTCCCCACCAACCCAAACCACTCTCTGGATCTCTATGGGGGTTCACCAACCTTGGGCTGCCCTTGGGCTCCCTGCACTCCCCATTCCTCCATGCTGGGAGGAGGGCTCAGCATTTCCATTCAGCTTCAGACTCCTTGGCTTCTGTGGGGAGGATGGGAAGTTGTTGGGATTGGTGGCTTGTACAGGAGAAAAAGGACATTGCAAAGGGACCTTACTAGTTGTAGGCCAGCAAATACCAGTGATAACCACTTTAATTCATCTCCTCTGACATGAGCAGGAACTTTCTCTCACCACTGAATATAAATAGAAGTTGGCCATAGCATTACTATATGAATAAATGAATTAATCAATCACTGACAGAAGCACACTGTGTAATCAAAAGATTTTTCATGTTCAGATTAATTTAGTGTAATACCCCCTAAATATTACAGCAGCCCCTTGACATTGAGTTATAAGACAGAGGGCTGGGAAAGGGGGTGAGGGGCTGCGGGTGCGGAAGGTAGGATGGAGCTGGGAAGTGGGTCCCTGCCTTGGCACCAGCTGGCAGCTCCTCTGGCACCTCCTGCTCCATGTCCAGGGGTCAGCCTCGAGGGGCAGCAGGACCAGGTCCAGCAGAGCTAGCTCCTCTGGCCGTGGGGCAGCACAGTGCATAGCACAGACTGGCTTCCCTTGAATGGATCCTTTGCTTTGGTTCCTTAATCACAGAACCCCAGAATGGTGAGGTCTGAAGGGTCTGCTGCAGCAGGGGCACCCACAGCAGCTTCCCCAGGATCACAGTGTGCAGGTGGGCTGGGAATCTCTCCAGAGGAGACTACACAACCTCCCTGGGCAGCCTGCTCCAGGGCTCCAGAACCCTCATACCAAACAACTTGCTCCTTATCTTCAGATGGAACCTTCTGGGTCCCAGTTTGTGCCCTTTGCCCCTTCTCCTGCCCCTGGGCACCACTGACAAGAGTCTGGCACCAGCCTCTTGCCCCCCGCAGCTCCTTTAGCTCTTGCTGAGCATTGCTCAGATCCCCTCTGGGGCTGCTCTTCTCCAGGCTCAACAGCCTCAGGGCTCTCAACCTTTCCGCCTCACAGAGATGCTCCAGCATTTTTGCAGCCCCTCAGCATCCTTGCAGCCTCCTCTGGACTCTCTGCAGTAGTTCCCTGTCTCTTGAGCTGGGGAGCTCACAACCAGACCCAGGATTCCAGATGTGTCCTGACTAGGGCAGAGTAGAAAGGGTGTCTTCACCCTAGGAGACCACTGCAGCCTAGGACACCAGTGGCACATTGCTGGGCATGTATTTCCCATGTCCATGACAGGTGGTCTGCAGCAGAAGCTGTGTGATCGCTGATGCTGCAGACAAAGGCCACAGATTTTGGCCTGTGCAGTTGGTGCCCAGGGAGGTGGTGGAGGCACAGTGGCCCCTGGGGAGCGCTCGAGAAACCTGTGGCCATGGCACTTTGGGACATGGCTTAATGGCCGTGGTGGTGTTGGGCTGACCCTTGTACTAGGCTGATCTTAGAGATGTTTTCCAATCCAAACAATTCTGTGACTCTGTGAAGAAGCTGAAGGTTCCTGCAGCACTGAGTGCTCCCCTCCCTGGTGGCGATGGCAGCTGAGGGCTCCTGCTCGTCGCGGCGCTGGCGCAGGCAGCTTCGCCTGCTCGCGGTAATTAATCTAATGAGGCAGCTTCTCCTGCCATGCTCTGGGTGCTGCCTGCCTTCCCCAGCAAACGAGCAACCTAAAAATATCATCCCCATTCTTCACTCCGAGTTGTGCTGGGAAGCAGGGGTTAGCCAAAGCCAGCCTGGAGAGAGGAGGCATCTCCGAGCAGCGAGCGGAACGAAGCAGATGGAGCAGTTCCCAGGGGAGCAGCACACACCCCCCCCACACCCCCGGGGCTTCATCAGCCAAACCAGACCACACATCCTTCCATTCATCTGCTTCCACTCAGCTTGGTGATGGACACTGCAATGTGGACTTGTGCTGTCCCCTGGTTGGGTGGTGCTTGTGAGGCTTGCCCTTGTGTAATGCTGCGTGGGGATGTGCTCCTGCCTGGGGCAGCTCAGCTCTTCCATACCTATGGAATACACAATACAGAATGAACCAGGTTGGAAAAGACCTCAGAGATCATCAAGTCCAACCTATCACCCAACACCATCCCATCAACGAAACTATGGCACCAAGTGCCTCATCCAGTCTCTTCTTAAACACTTCCAGTGATGGTGACTCCACCACCTCCCTGGGCAGCACATTCCAATGGCCAAAGAAGAGGCAACAGAGAAAGCCCTCTGCCCTTCAGGCTGTTGGGATGACATCAGCACCCATCTGAGAAGTGATGGAAGAAATGTCCACAGGACTGGGAAAGCCACTTGTCCTCACAGAGCATAGAATCACAGAATTGTGGGGAGACACTGGAGCAAGTTGCCCAGGGAAGCTGTGGATGTCCCCTCCCTGGAGGTGTTCAAGGCCAGGTTGGATGAGGCCTTGAGGAACCTGGTCTGGTGGGAGGTGTCCCTGCCCATGGCAGGAGGATTGGACCTAGATCATCTTTAAGGTGCCTTCCAACCCAAACCATCCTATGAGTCTATGAATCTATGAGCCTATGACTCTATGAGTCTATGAATGGTTTGGGTTGCAAAAGACCTCCAAGATCATCAAGCCTAAGCATCAACCCAACACCACCATGGCCATTAAACCATGTCCCAGAGTGCCATGGCCACACAGTTCTTGAACACCCTCAGGCATGTAGACTCCACCACCTCCCTGGGCAACCTTTTCCATGCCCGTGGCCATGCAGGGCTGTGCAGTCATGGCCAGGCAGCCAGGGTGTGTGTGTGTGTGGGGGTGTGTGTGTGTGTTTCTTCTCCATGTGTCATGGCAGGGGCTGGGGCTGGCTTTGCCCAAGGCTGGAGAATGTCTGCTGAAGCCCATGCACGTATGGACCCATTCTCTGCTCTGATCTCCAAGGTGCAGGCCTTGGAACGCTCAGAGAAGGTCGAGGGGCTGTGGAGCAGGGGAAGATGATGCAGTGCTTGTGGTTGGCGTTGGTGAGAGGATCTCATCAGGGGAAGAGCCTTTTGATTTTGCATTTATGTTATCTATTGATTTCCTTTAAAGCAGTGACATGGGCTATTGCTAACACCTGTCTAGTTAATACTCAGTGGCAACTCTGCTCCTGCAGCCAAGGGAGCAGCTCTGGAGCGGGTGGGGAAATGTGCTGCTATAGCATCCAGCTCTTGAGTCCTTTACTTGGTGGAGGAGAAGCTGGACATGAGCCAGCAGTGGGAACTTGCAGCGCAGGCCAGTGGCTTCCTGGGCTGCATCGAAAGAAGCGTGGCCAGCAGATGGAGAGAGGTGACTCTGCCACTCTGCTCTGCTCTGCTCTGCTGAGACCTCACCTCCAGCACTGTGTCCAGCTCTGGTGCCTCCAACACAAGAAGGACATGGAGCTGCTGGAGTGGGTCCAGGGAAGAGCCACAAGGGCTGAAGCACCTCTCCTACGAGGACAGAATGAGGGAGCTGGGGCTGCTCAGCCTGGAGAAGAGAAGGCTCCAGGGAAACCTTAGAGCAGCCTTTCAGTATCTGAAGGGAACCTCCAGGAAGACTGGGGAGAGTTTGTTTAGATGGGCCTTTGACAACAGGATGAGTGGCAAGGGTTTGAAATTGGAGCAGGGGAGATTTAGACTGGATGTAAGGGAGAAATTCTTTACAGGGAGGGTGGTGGAACACTGGAACAGGTTGTGGTGGAGGCCTCATCCCTAGAGACATTTGAGATCAGACTTGATGTGGCTCTGAGCAACCTGCTCTAGTTGGAAGTGCCCCTGCTTATGGCAGAGGGGGTTAGACAAGATGACCTTTGTGGGTCCTTTCCAACCTGGTGCATTCTGTGGTCCTGTGATTGTTTCTAATCCAAATTTGCACCGATTTTGGCTGAAAAAAAATGGAACAAAGGGGATCAGATGTGCTCTCCTGAGAGGCTGTTGCCAGGTGCCTCTGTCTGAGGCCAGGATTCCTCTGTTGGTGGTGCAGAAGAGGTCAGTTTCATTCCACAGCATCTCAGAGACATCACCACAACTCAGCTTTGTGGGGTCTCTTTTTTGGCAACACAGACATTTCCCTAACTTTTTATGACACAAAGAGGTTTGGGTAGGTCCTGGAGGGGACAATGGCTGCGGGGAGGGAACTGCAATGAGAAGGTTTGCTCCTGGGAGAGCAGGAAGAGGCGGCTGATGCCATGGAAGGATGAAATGCGAGCAGCCAGGAGGGGGAGGAAGTGCTCTTTGCTTGCGGATGGAGATGGAGTTGGGCTTGAACGCCGAGCCCAGCGCAGCTGCTCAGGAGCCTGCAGAGTCCGGGGCGGGGAGGGGGGGCGAGGGCGGGGGAGGATGGGGTGAGCTGTTTCGTGACCAGCATCCGGGCTTGGGTGGGTCACCTTCCACGGGATGTCACCACCTCTGACCACCCGCATGAAACCAGCCATCCTCCAGCCCCATTTTTACCCTCTGAGGTCCTGCTTCGGCTGCTGCATCCCTTTCCCTGAGCTCAGGGAACCGAGTGGGGCTTGGGGCCATGTCCAGAGCCAGCTCCCACTGCGGCGTCTCATCGCCACCCTGAGGGTGAGCCCTGGGACTTGGGGAGGTCTCTGAGAGACCCAGGCAGGTTTGTGGGAGGGCAAAGCCACGTCCTTCTCCCACACCCAGTTCATAGACACAGAATCATAGAACCGTGGGATCATGGAATGGTGTGGGTGGGAAGGGGCCTTGCAAAGTCATCTGGTCCACCCCTGCAGTCAGCAGGGACATCTGCAACTAGAGCAGGCTGCTCAGAGTCCCAAACAACCTGACCTGGAATGGTTCCAGGAGAGGGGCATCTCCCACCACTTTGGGCAAACTGGGACAGGGTCTCCCCACCCTCAGTGTCAAACATTTCTTCCTTCTCTCCAGTCTGAATCTCTCTCTTTTAGTTTAAGCCATCATCCCCTGTCCTGGCACAACAGGCCCTGATCAAAAGTCTGTCCCCAGCTTTCTGCTCAGCCCCTTGAAGCACTGAAAGGCTACCAGAAAGTGTCCCTGGAGCCTCTTCTGCAGACTGAACAACGTCAACTCTCTCAGCTTGGCCTCACAGCAGAGGGCTTCCAGGAAGCACAGAATGCTTCATCTGCCACCGACCCCAGTGCTTCCACCACACTGTTCCCATGCAATTCCTTCCCTGTCACCATCAAATCATGGTGCTGCTTCACTCCTGGTGCACTCACCACTGCGGGTCTCACCAGCCCCCTCAGGCATCACACCATGCAGACATCTCCTGGGGGTGAGTGCGACATGGACACTTGCAGGCAGGAATTGCTCCTCTGGTTGCACTGCAAAAGCAAATTGAGGTCCTTGGAGCTCCCAGCACCGGGCTGCAGGTGCAGAGCAGGTAGCAGGGAACTCGTGGTTTGGCTCTGCACCTGCAGGAGAAACCAGCCTGAGACTTCTGCAAATTCACCCCATAATGAGAACCATATGTTAGAGAACATGGTTTGCTACAAACCCAGCATTTGCTGCATACTTTATGGTTAAGTCTGAATGCAGTCACAGCTGTCATGGGAATTATGGGTTCCTTGATTTTCATAATTAAAAAGAGAGGGAGGAAAAGAAGGGGGGAAGGAATCAGGAAGCCTGGAGCCTGGTGCTGTGGGCACTGCCCAAGGGGGTGGCTTTGCTGGGGGTGGGGTGGGGGGACTTGGGGACACATTGTCCTGTTGGAAACTCACTGAAATATTCCTCTGTTCTGATGGGGTTTGCAGGGAACCCCGTGGTTAATTAAATAAGAGATATTCCAAATGAAAAACTGGATTCTGCTTTGGGGCTCTTGGGAAATCATTACTGCCTGGTGACCTCTCTTAACCTGGATAAGGTTCATGCAGGAGATGTCAAAGCGTGAAGCATAGCAAATACCCGTGAGCATGTACAATTACAGGTTTATTAAAGGGAAACAAGGACCAGGGGATAAATGGAAAAACCTCTCCTATGGACATGGTGAGGAGACCTCTGCAGAAACAGCCAAACCGTGTGTCAGGAGGGGCTGCGCTCCCGGAGCTCCAGCCGAGCTGTCCCGCTGGGGATGAAGGTGTGGAGCAGCGACGCTGCCCTGTGTGCCTGCCAGCACAGGAGGTGTTTCCTCTGGGCACAGAGGAGGACGGAGCAGTAGCTCAGGAGGATGTTAAAAAGTGGTTTTTCACAGGTTAGAACTCTGCCTGGGGAAGCACCTGGGGAGAGAAGAGGGTGCCGGGGCAGGACTGGCTTGTGCGGGCCAGTTCAGCACCATCTATCAAGGCTTCTCTATCAAGGCTGTCACCCCAGGGAAGGTACCACGGAGTCCCAAACACAGTCCCCTCCAGTTTATGCTGGGCAGCATCTCCCCACCCCATAGCACACCTCGAGTGCCCGCTACCGAAGGTGCAGGGAGCCCAGCCAAGGACCCGTGGCGGCCCCGCTGTGCCCGGCAGCGCTTCCTCCTCTCCCGCAGCATTCCCTGCAATTACAGCGCCGTGTAATTAACGATGTTTCCAGGAAGGGCATTTTCCTTGAGTTGGGAAACAACCCTCCTGAGACGGGCTGTAGATCACCCCCAAAGACAGGTCACCCGGGGAATAAAGCCAGGGTGGCATTGAGGAGCTGCCATCCATCACTCTATCCCGTGCCACCAACCCTTCTGACACTCACCCCCTGCCTCGTTCTGCTGGCATCAAAGGGTTGTTGGGG
Organism: Melanerpes formicivorus; assembly: GCF_026170545.1. Lineage (NCBI taxonomy): Eukaryota > Metazoa > Chordata > Aves > Piciformes > Picidae > Melanerpes > Melanerpes formicivorus. Next base: position 1,756,306 of record NW_027142458.1, on the reverse strand, counting down.
TTTTTTTCTCCCCTTTTTTTTCTGAAGGAAATAAAACATCAAACGGCTTCCCAAAGTCTCTTTGACTTTCAGTCGCTTGTTAGGGAGATGGATTTATGGGTAGGGCGCTAATCTTTTTGTAATCACCTTTTATAGGCAGATGCCATCGGGTTTGCATAAGGAGTGACATTAAGCGCCGCAGCTTCCAGCAGAAATCAGAGTGCAGCAATGTAAATAACTGGGGGGAGGTGGGGGGGGTGCGGGGTGGGGTTTAATGTGCAATTAGTGATGCGGAGCTTCAGTTCCAATATTTAATTACCAAATCGGGGGCTGCTCCCCCACGCTCACTCCACACCGCAACTCATTCCACACCGCACCTCACTCCACACCGCAACTCCCTCCACACCACGGCTCCGCCGGCGCCTGCGGAGCCGCTGGCGCTCCCCGGCAGTGCCGCGACCCCGGGAGCTCCGGCATGGCTGGGTCTGCGCGGATTTGTGCAATTGGATAAGAACTCGAGAACCAAATCCTAAATCCCATCTCTTTGTGGGGATTAGCCCGCTTGGCTAACTCGGAGAGGTGGGATTTTGAGTGCCTCGCCTTGCGGAGAGCATTCCCCAGGGAAATCAGGCGGCAGCAACAGCAGCAGCAGCATCCTTCCATCCTGTACCGCTCGGCACCGGCCGGTACCCGACGCCGCGGCAGCAGTGCCCGTCGCAGGAAAGAACAGGGGGAAACAGGCATACCGGGATGCCTACATCCCTATTAAAGGCAGATTAGCAAGTTTATTTTCCCCCCCTTTAAGCAGCAGCCCACCTCCCCTCCGCCAGCCAAATGCCTGAATGCTTCATGGAATCTCCAGTGTCACCTCAGCCAAGCTGCTGCTAGACAGAGGGAGGAGAGGGGTGAGATAAAAGAAGTGGACAAACAAAGGGAAAAATGCTGCTTGATTTATGTCCAGCATCACAGAATCACAGCTTGTCAGGGTCTGGAAAGGACCTCGATAAACTCCCCCAGCACTGCAGGATCGGTCCCAAGGTTTGCACAGAGAGTTTCTCTTCGGTCCTGGCCTCACGGCAGCCTTTGGGGAGCTCTGGTGATTGGAGCTAATGTGTGTCACACACAGCTCCTGCTGTGGGAATTCCCTGCCCAGGCTAGAGGGCTTGGACACAGTGGGAAATTGCAGCCTTTCCTCTGTGTTGGGTCTGTCCTGTGCAAGCCCCACACTCTCCCTTGCATCACTGAATGATGGAACTGTTTGGATTGGAAGAGACCTTTAAGCTCAAGTCCAACCAGAAACGCTGCACTGCCAGGTCACCACTAAATCATGCCCCTCAGCACCACATATCTATGGCCTTAAAACACCTCCAAGGATTTCAAACTCCACCACTGACCTGGACATCCCAGTCCAGGCCTTGACAACCTTCTGTGAAAGAAACTATTCCTCATGTCCAAACTAAACATCTTCTGGTGCAATTTGAGGGCATTTTCTCTTGTCCTATCACTTCTTCTTAGGGAATAGTGACCAAGACCTGGATGGTTCCAAGCTCCTTTCAGCGAATTTTAGAGAGCCAGAAGGAACTTGCCCCCTGCAGTTCCCCATGTCCAGCCCCTGGAGCTCACCTCTCTCTTTCAGGACCTGCTTTGACCCCTTTCTTTTGTGGTGATGATACCCTGCATCTGTCATTACTGAGGTTAACTGTGTCCAGGAGGTCACATCAACAAAAGGTCACTTTGTTGGGTGACTTGGCTCTGGCTGGGTCACCTGGCTCTCCTTTCCAGCACATAACCACCCCACTCTGCAGCAGAAGGACCAGAGGATGGGAATCTGGGTGGAGCCACGCCAGGGGATGTGAATGGAGTGGATTTTTGTCCTTGGAAGTGACATTTTTAAGCCCATCTCCTTGACCTGTGAAGAGAGCTTCTGTTCCTTACATGGGGGAGTTTGCAGACCCCCTCCTGGGCTGGTTTCTGTGTCACCGGATGCCATCCCTGTGCAGTTCCCCCTAGTGCTGCACTGGTTGAACACAGACACTGGGAGCAACATGTTGTGGGCTACAACAGCACCCAAAAATCCCCTCTGCAGCCAAGTTCTTCTCCCAGATGAGGGCAGAAAATGCTCTAGTTTGTGAGGGGAGGACTCAAGCTGCACAGAAGAGCCAATTCAGCCTCTGTCCCACTTGTGAGAGCTGAACTCTTATTTTTCTTTTGAAGCTTTAGATTGAAGATTAGGAACAATTTCTTTGCTGCAGGAGTGGTCAGCCATTGGACCAGGCTACCCAGGGAGGTGGTGGGATCACTATCCTTGGACGTGTTCAAGAAACCTGTGGGCATGGCACTTTGGGGACCTGGTGTAAGAGTCACAGTGGTGTTATGTCAACAGTTGGGCTGAATGATCTTAGAAGTCTTTTCCAACCCAAACAATTCCATCATTCTGTGATTCTATGAGCGAGGATCCCCTCTGCAGCCGAGTTCTTCTCCCAGATGAGGGCAGAAAACACCCTAGTTTGTGAGGGGAGGACTCGAGCCGCATGGAAGAGCCAATTCAGCTTCTGTCCCACTCGTGAGGGCTGAACTGTTATTTTTCTTTTGAGGCTTTAGATTGAAGATTAGGAACAATTTCTTTGCTGCAGGAGTGGTCAGGCATTGGACCAGGCTGCCCAGGGAGGTGGTGGGATCACTATCCTTGGAGGTGTTCAAGAAACCTGTGGGCATGGCACTTTGGGGACCTGGTTTAAGAGTCACAGTGGTGTTATATCAACAGTTGGGCTGAACGATCTTAGAGGTCTTTCCCAACCCAAACAACTCCATCATTCTGTGATTCTATGAGCAAGGATTCCCCTCTGCAGCTGAGTTCTTCTCCCAGATGAGGGCAGAAAACGCTCTGGTTTGTGTGGGGAGGACTCGAGCCGCATGGAAGAGCCAATTCAGCCTCTGTCCCACTCATGAGGGCTGAACTCTTATTTTACTTTTGAGGCTTTAGACTGAAGATTAGGAACAATTTCTTTGCTGCAGGAGTGGTCAGGCATTGGACCAGGCTACCCAGGGAGGTGGTGGGATCACTATCCTTGGAGGTGTTCAAGAAACCTGTGGGCATGGCACTTTGGGGATGAGGCTCAACGGCCACAGTGGCGTTATGTCAACAGTTGGGCTGAACGATCTTAGATGTCTTTTCCAACCCAAACAACTCCATAATTCTGTGATTCTAAGAGTGAGGATCCCCTCTGCAGCCGAGTTCTTCTCCTAGATGAGGGCAGAAAACGCTCTGGTTTGTGAGGGGAGGACTCGAGCCGCACGGAAGAGCCAATTCAGCCTCCGTCCCACTAAATTATCCAGCGAGGGCTGAACCCTATTTTTCTTTGGCAGAGGAACAAGGGCTCTGAAATAATTTGTGGATCCGGGTTCCTCATATTAAATAACTCTTTACCATTTAAAACAGGGTGGGTTTTTTTTTTGGTAGGAAATATTTTATAGTTAGAGAAATAGTTTTTGACATTTTTTGGGGGGGGGGGGGAGGGGGAGTTGGGGGTAGGGGTTGGGGGGGGGGGAGGGAAGAACAATGGACCGTTTACAGGTCTACACAGTAGATTAATGAATCTAATTGAGTCTGTAGGGAAATGCCTCAGTTTAACTACTGGAACTAATTTATACATTCACTACATCGTAATAAGTCAATTTAAGTTTCTGGAAATAAAACTGGATATCCTGGGTATAGATTTGAACTATAAATTTCTGCGGGAACGGGAGCCTGTGTGTTCATTATACATTGTAAAATTACCATATGGACCTGTCAACACTTCTTAGCACAGCTTTGTAATAATGTCATTTAGTTTAACATTGTAATGTGCCAACTGAATTAATGCGCGTGACACAATGAGCGCCGCCGCCTCCCCAACCGCTGGGGCTGGGGAGCTCTGCAACTTCTGAAGGAGGCTGCTTCTTAATGCTAAAGAGTTCCTCCCCTTGGTTTGCACGGCCGATCGCTGCCCTTTGCCGCAGCCTCAGCGGGTGGCTCGACTCCCGGCGACGGCTCCTGGAGTTCACAGAATCGACCTAGGTTGGAAGAGACCTCAGAGATCATCAAGCCCGACCTATTACCCAACGCCAAACACCTCCTGACAACTAAACCGTGGCTCCAAGTGCCACATCCAAGCCTTTTTTGGACACCTTCAGGGATGGTGAATCCACCACAGAATCATAGAATCAACCAGGTTGGAAAAGACCTAGAGATCACCAAGACCAACCTATAACCTAATACCTAACACCTCCTGACAGCTAAAGCATGGCCCCAAGTGTCACGTCCAATCCCCTCTTGAACACCTCCAGGGATGGTCACTCCACCACCTCCCTGGGCAGCACATTCCAATGGCTAACAACTCTCTCAGTACTTTCTCCTCACCTCCAACCTAAACTTCCCCTGGTGCAGCTTGAGACTGTGTCCTGTTGTGCGGGTTGCCTGGGAGAAGAGACCAACCCCCACCTGGCTACAACCTCCCTTCAGGGAGTTGTAGAGATCAATAAGGTCTCCCCTGAGCCTCCTCTTCTCCAGGCTAAGAAACCCCAGCTCCCTCAGCCTCTCCTCATAGGGCTTGTACTCCAGACCTCTCCTCAGCCTTGTTGCCCTTCTCTGCACACATCCAAGTATCTCAATGTCCTTCTTGTTGCAGGGGTGAAGCAGATCCTCATTATGGTGTGTGGGACATGCTTTGAAAGGCTAAGAGAGCTGGGTTGGATCAGCCTGAGAAGAGAGGCTTAGGGGAGACCTTGCTACGATGGGCCAGGATGTAAAGGGTGTCTACCAGGAGGATGGAGACTCCCTTTTAGCAGGGAGTCTGTGGTGGGTTGAAATTTCCACCCCCTCAACATAAAATTGCCAGACCAGCTCAGTTGGAAGCAAATGAAGCTGCATTTACAAGCAAAGCTACAATCTACAATGAAATGCAATGAATATGTACAAAATGTACAATATTTACATATATTTACAGGTATTTACCATTTATAAACAGCACAAGAACCCCCCCCCAGGAAAAAAGCAGGGGGCTATTAATAGCTTCTGCATTCCCTGCCCCCTTCCCGCCCCTCTATCCCCCTGTACACAAGGGACAAGAGAAAGAGCACAGAATTGTTTGAATGGTGCCACATCCAGCTGGAGGCCAGTCACTAGTGGTGTCCCCCAGGGATCAGTGTTAGGCCCCATTCTGTTCAATATCTTTACTGATGATCTGGATGAGGGGATTGAGTCAGTCATCAGGAAATTTGCAGATGACACCAAGCTGGGGGCAGGAGTTGATCTGTCAGAGGGCAGAAGGGCTCTGCAGAGGGACCTTGACAGGCTGGACAGATGGGCAGAGTCCAACAGGATGGCATTCAACAAGTCCAAGTGCTGGGTGCTGCACTTTGGTCACAACAACCCCATGCAGTGCTACAGGCTGGGGTCAGAGTGGCTGGAGAGCAGCCAGACAGAAAGGAACCTGGGGGTACCGGTTGACAGCAGCTGAACATGAGCATGCAGTGTGCCCAGGTGGCCAATGGCATCCTGGTCTGTATCAGGAATAGTGTGGCCAGCAGGAGCAAGGTAGTCATTCTGCCCTGTGCTCAGTACTGGTCAGGCCACACCTTGAGTCCTGTGTCCAGTTCTGGGCCCTTCAATTTAAGAAGGACATTGAGGCTCTTGAACATACCCAGAGAAGGGCAACAAGGCTGGGCAGAGGCCTCGGGCACAAGCCTGTGAGGAGAGGCTGAGGGAGTTGGGATTGTTTAGCCTGGAGAAGAGGAGGCTCAGGGGAGACCTTATTGCTCTCTACAGCTTCCTGAAAGGAAGTTGTAGCCAGGTGGAGGTTGGTCTCTTCTCCCAGGCAACCAGCACCAGAACAAGAGGACACAGTCTCAAGCTGCACCAGGGGAAGCTTAGGCTTGAGGTGAGGAGAAAGTTCTTCCCAGAGAGAGTTGTTAGCCATTGGAATGTGCTGCCCAGGGAGGTGGTGGAGTCCCCATCCCTGGAGGTGTTCAAGAGGGGATTGGATGTGGCACTTGGTGCCATGGTTTAGTAGTCATGAGCTGTTGCATGACAGGTTGGACTTGATGATCTTTGAGGTCTTTTCCAACCTTATTGACTCTGTGATACTTAGCCACAACAAAGAACACAGCCAAGGTCAGCAAAAAGCCATCAGAAAGCCAGAGCTAGTATCTGCCAGAGTAAAGAAGTTGGAAAGAGAGAGGATTAGTGTACACATGTAACTTTTATGTTAGATGTGTGCACTAGATGTGTCCATGGGGATTATTTAGAACTTCTCATCCTTTTCCTTTACACATCCAACAGTGATTTGTTTACATTCTACTACTTTCTGTTCAAGATCTGTGGAACATTTTCCAGGCACAGCCCAAAACTACCACAGAGTCACATGGAAAGGGCAAAGCTACATCTTCCAGTTTGACCTGGACACTCAGGAGCAGTGCACACTCTCAGATGTCTTCCACCTGCTTGCTTCCACCAGGCTCATTCCCCTTCCAGACATAAAGAGCCCCAGCAAGCAGTAGGGGTGATGGGTACAACTGTGGTAGTTTTAGTCACTCCTGGGGAGATTTTGATTGGGCTCCAGAAGAAAATGTTTCCCCATGAGAACAGTTAGAGATTGGAATCATCTCCCAGGGGAAGCAGTGGATTCCTCTCCATTGGTCAGATTTAAGCCTCAGCTTCATGGGCTGCTGGGCCAACTCATTTCACCTAGGCTATCACCTAGAAAGGTTGGACCAGATGATGCCCTTGGCTGGTGCTTAACCATGACTCTCAGCACCACATCTCTGTGGCTCTGAAACACCTCCAGGGACAGGGATTCAACCACCTCCCTGGGCAGCCAGTTGCAGTCTTTCAGAACCCTTTCAGTGAAGAAGTTTCTTCAAATGTCCAACCTGAGGCTATTTCTTCTTGTCCTATCACCTGATGTTGGGGAGAAGATACCAACACCCATCTGGCTCTGAATCCTTTCAGGGAGTTGTAGAGAGCCATAAGGTATCCCCTCAGCATCCTTTTCTCCAGGCTGAACAGCTCCAGGTCCCTCAGCTGCTCTTCAAAAGACTTGTGTGAGCTGTTGAGAAAAGGCAGGATGTGAGGATTGTTCTCCCAAGGAACAAGAGGAAACACCCTCGAGCTGCCCCAGAAGCGATTTAGATTGGACATGAGGAGCAATTTCTTTCCCTTGAGCATTGCCAGGGTGTGGTCCAGGCTGCCCAGGGCAGTGGTGGAATCAAAGATGTGACACCGAGGGCCAGTGCGGCATCTCAGGTAGTGATAGGACTAGGGGGAATGGAATGAAGCTGGAGGTGGGGAGATTCAGGCTGGAGGTGAGGAGGAAGTTCTTCCCCATGAGAGTGGTGAAGCCCTGGAATGGGCTGTCCAGGGAGGTGGTTGAGGCCCCGTCCCTGGAGGTGTTTAAGACCAGGCTGGACAAGGCTCTGGGCAGCCTGATCTAGTGTGGGGTGTCCCTGCCCATGGCAGGGGGGTTGGAACTAGATGATCCTTGTGGTCCCTTCCAACCCTGACTGATACTATGATACTATGATACTATGAAGGTTTGGGCTTGATGATCTTGAATGTCCCTCCATGATCCTGTGATTTGTTGTTTGCTGAGGCATGGCTGTGGCTGGGGTGTGCTTGGAGAAGATGGGGTGGGGGGGTGGAGCTCTGCTGGAGGGGGCAGCAGCAGGGGGTGAGAGTGGCCAGGCATGAACATTGCCTGCAAATGTAACTCTGTGAGTCAGAGTTCCCAGCACTGACATTGTCAGCAGTGCCAGGCAGAAAATACCCGCTTTGTCCACACAGGAGTCATCTGGGGCTTGCACAAGGATGCTGCCTCCAGCAGAAAGGAGCAGTCACTGAGGACGTGCTGGGTGGCCCCACATCAGCCCCAGCCCCTGCGCCAGCCCCTGCCCTGCTTCTAGCTCTGGCAGAGCTCCTGGCAGCGTTGGCACAGCTCAGGCACAACCTCTTGCAAGCTGCAGGAGCCTGTTTCCAAATTGTCCCATTGCTGGTACCAAAGAATACTGTTAATTAGCCTATGTCTCATTGTTCAGTGGACCCTCAGCCAGTTGATGATGATACAGAACTGGGAGCAGTGGCTGACACCTCCTCAGGCTGTGGGACCTGGACAGGCTGGAAGATTGAGCAGAGGAGAACCTCATGAGGTTCAGAAAGGACAAGTGTAGGGTCCTGCCACTGGGGAAGAACAACCCCTTGCACTGCTACAGATGACCTGCTGGAAAGCAGCTCTGGGGAGAAGGACACGGAAATGCTGGCAGACAATGAGTTGCCACTGAGCAACTCGTGAGAAGGCAAATGGTTTCCTGGGGTGCATTAAGAAGAGTGTGGCAAGCAGGTCAAGGCAGGTTCTCCCTCTCTACTCAGCCCTAGTCAAGCTGCATCTGGAATCCTGGGCCCAGTTCTGGGCTCTCCAGTTCAAGAGAAACAGGGAACTACTGAGCAGAGTCCAGTGGAGGCTGCAAAGATGCTGAGGGTCCTGGAGCATCTTTGTGAGAAGGAGAGGCTGAGAGCCCTGGGGCTGTTGAGCCTGGAGAAGAGCAGCCCCAGAGGGGATCTCTTCTTAATGATCAGCAAGAGCTAAAGGAGGGCAAGAGGATGGAGCCAAACTCTTTTCAGTGGTCGTCAGGGACAGGACAAGAGGCAACAGGCACAAACTGGAACCCAGGAGGTTCCATCTGAAGAGGAGGAGAAAGTTGTTTGGTGTGAGGGTGCTGGAGGCCTGGAGCAGGCTGCCCAGAGAGGTTGTGGAGTCTCCTTGTCTGGAGAGCTTCCAAAGCCACCTGGCCATTGTGCTGCTGGGCAAGGTGCTTTGGGTACCCCTGCTTTAGCGAGGGGGTTGGACTGGGTGTTCTCCAGAGGTCCCCTCCAACTGCATCATGCTATGATTTTGTGACATGGACCTGCTGTGAGCACATGAGCCAGTGCAGGTTGTTGGGCTGTTTTGTGGCCAGAGTCCAAGCCCTGGTCCAGCATGGCCAGTGCTTGTGGGTGCAGTGGGGAATGCTGCTGGGCAGAGCACACAACACATGGCCGTTTGTTCCTCTCAAACTGAGCTTGTTTCTGCCATGGAAAGAGCCTGAGCAGCGTCCCAGCAGCTCTGAGTCATTCACAGTATTTTGGCCAACTGATGCCAGAAGAAAGTGAACATTCACGGAGCGGAGCCTTGCTGCCTGGGGAGTCCAGCTGAACATCACAATAGGAAGATTGTGGAGGGACAATTTGAAGCAAATAATCTGGAAAATATTTAAGATAAACGTGACCAGAGTGGTGGAGCTTTGTACTTGTTTGTTTTTTTTTTTCCCTGGCAGAGCCCTGGGTACATCCAGAGCAGCTACTGAACTGCTGGAGGGGCTTGTGGCCACTTGGAAAACATTTCTGTCTTCTCTCCTGTCTGAATCTCCCTCTCTTAGTTTGACCCATCACTCCTTGTCCTGTCATGACAGGCCCTGCTCAGAAGTCTGCCCCCTGCTTTCTGAAAGAGGACCAGAAGGTCTCCCTGCAGCCTTCTCTTCTCCTCTCCAGGCTGAACAACCCCATCTCTCCCAGCCTGGCCTCATAGGATAAATAAACAGCAAACAAGTGGGAAGGAAACAATTCCACAGGACCACCCCAACGTTTGGGCTTCATTGCTGGGTTACCCTAACATCTTCACAAATAAATGTTTCACACTGAGGGTGGCGAGACCCTGTCCCAGGTTGCCCAGAGAGGTGGGAGATGTCCCACCCCAGTAACTATTGCAAGGCAGGTCGTTTGGGGCTCTGAGCAACCTGTTCTAGTTGCAGAGGTCCCTACTGACTTGCAGGAGGGCTGAAACTAGATGATTTTTAAGGTCCTTTCCTACCTGTTCTGTTCTATGAAGCTATGATCTAGTGGAAGGTGTCCCTGTCCATGTGGGGGGATCGGAACCAGGTGACCTTTAAGATCCCTTCCAACCCAAACCATTCTGTGGACCTATGACCCTTGGGGTGGGGGTGTCCCTTCCAACCTGGGCATTCCGTGATTCCCAGCGACCCTGCAGTCGCACCCCTCTAAACCCGGCAGCTACCCTGCTGCTTTGCAAGAGGGGGCCGGCCGGCCGCCTCGCCTGGGCGCTGACGTCAGCGCTGGGGGCTTTATCGATGTCACCTTTCTGTCAGCAAACAGACGGAACGCTCCTGATGGCATTGTGCCGGGCGGCGATGGCGCCGGCGATAGCGGGTTTGATACAGTTGTAAACCCTGAAAAGGAGAAGGGGCTGCTGAAGAGAATGGCTTGCTTTTTTTTTTGTCTTTTCCCTTTCCCCCCCACCCCTTTTCTTATATTTTTTTTTTTGTCTTTCCTGCCTCCACCACCTTCCAGCCGCGGGTGTAAATCACTTGTCAGCCGGTGGCACATGTACCCGTGTTCGGATCGGAGGGAAGCAAAAAAGAAGGGAATAAAAAGTGCAGATAATCTGTGTCGCCGTTCGGCTGGCAGCGGCGGCGGTGGGAGACTGACAGCCCTGCAGATGAGTGGCAGGTGTCCTTTGAAGCGCCGGCGAGTCCCTATCTGTGCAGACTGTTGAAATGCATATTTCCATCCTTATCGTAAAGGAATGGATGGGCAAGATAGGGTGCTGTTAACATTGCAAATAGCTCCGGAATTATTCATTGTCAGCTCCCGGGCAAAGAATGGGGAGGGAAGGGGAAGCGGGGGGGGGGGGGGGTGGGGGGTGGGTGATGGTGTGGGGGGGGTGTGTGCGCGGGGAAAGTTTTATTATTCACCACGCACAATAGCCGGGCGCTTAATGATTCCCCGCCACCTTGGCAGGATTGTCTTGCCGACTTCAGGCGCCCGCGCTGGGTGACACAGGTCTGGCCAAGTGTTAGAGCAAGATCATAGCGGCCCGGGCCCATTTTAATTTCTAATACATTAATCTTTCCCTCGCAGATGCACAATGAATATTCCGCAGCCCCTTGTTTGTCAGGAGCTGTCTGGCCTTTCATCTATTCAGGTGGTTTCATTGACTCTGAAAGCGCGCTCAAAAGGCCTGATCAGTCAATGACAACCGCGCCACAATAAGCGGGGAACTCGGCTCCCCCCCGCCGCCCCGCCGGGCACTCTGACACCGGCTCCCCCGGGAGGGAGTCCGCGGGTGATGGGTGCCCTCCCTCCCCCCCCCCCCCCCCCCCCCGGGGGGGACGCGGCGCGCGTTATCGCGCGGGCAGGATGGCGCGCGGGTTGGGGGGGTGGGAAGTAGGGGGCTGGGGGGTGGGGGGGGCTTGGGGGGGGTGGTATCGCGCGCCGCCAGCCGCGTGACCCCGCCCCGCGGCCCGCGCGCGGCGCGGCGGTGGGGTTGCGCCGGCCGGGCGCTGTTCGACACGCTGCCGCCCGCCGCCCCGGCCCCGGCCCCGGCCCCGGTCCCTTTTGTCTCCCGCCTGCTAATTGCGATTGTTTTAAGTTCATTATCCCCGCGCGCACATTGTCACCGGCGCACCTCCGCGCCGTGTAAAGCACCGGCCCCGCTCCGGCGGCTGCTGACCCACGGATTGTTCGCTGCGCCCGTGCCAGCGCCCGACAGCGCACCGCGCACGCTGCCAGCACCAGCCTTGGCTCCCCCTTTCTCTCCTCTCTAATTAACGAGGTGGCAGCTCCACGGCAGCACTAGGGCTGCAGAAGTCCCCAGGGCTGGGATGGGATGGTTTGGACACCCAGGAGCTGCTTGCCCCAATGTCATCACAGCTGTTCGCAGAATCACGCAGAATCAGCCAGGTTGGAAGAGACCTCCAAGATCATCAAGTCCAACTGATCACCCGACCCTAACTAATCAACTAGACCATGGCACTGAGTGCCTCATCCGGTCTCTTCTTAAACACCTCCAGGGATCTCAACCCCACCACCTCCCTGGGCAGCCCATCCCAATTGCCAAGCTCTCTTCCCCCTGCACAGCTTGAGACTGTGTCCTCTTGTTCTGGTGCTGGATGCTTGTGGTCCAGACCCCTCCCCAGCTTTGTTGCCCTTCTCTGGACACATTCTTCTTCATGCTCACATCCTCGGGGGGGCCAGTCTTGAAGGTCTCAACCCATTCTATGATTGTATGTCCTTCCCAGCACAGAGCTCATCTGTGGACCAAGGACCAGCGTGTGCCACCACATCTCCTTACCAGGATACTACTCCACGGTCTCTTCCACCCCAGAGGAGAGCTGGAGGCCACTCACACCAGGCAGACCCACAGGACACATCAATCATTCCTTGGTCTGGGGATGCTTCCTTGGTCAGAAAAGACCTGTATGATCATCCAGTCCAACCATCAAGCCAGCATTGCCAGGTCACCACTAGACCATGGCCCTCAGCAACACATCTAGAGGCAGGGTGCTGCCTGTGGGCAGTGCCATGGTGTTGCAGGGAGTTCCTGCAGCACTGCTGGCACAGCTGCACCCATGGGACCCTGGGAAGGAAGTTGATGCTATAGGTCCAACCACAGTCACACAGAACTGGGGACTAGGTCTCCCCAAGGGTGCACTTTTCCTCTGACTAATGAGAGTAGTCACAAGCAGACTGTGTAAGGAGGCCATGTGCTGAGTGGTGGAAACTGACCTGTAAATGTCATCAGAAGATGCTCTGGAAAAGTTTAGTCTCTTCTTATTGCTTGCCCCTGTGCCTGTGTGATGATTTTGGGTCCCCAGATTGGAGTTAGACACCCCATGGCTTATGGATCACCACTCAGGTGGCCAGAAATTAACCCACTGGTGCTGGGACACCCCATTCATTGAACCCCTTCCTTAGTGGGGGATGATAAACTTGCAGCAACCTCCTACATCTTATCCACACAAATCCAGGCCAAAGATAACTCTTGGTAGTAACAAAGGTTAAATCTGGTTCCATTTTTTTCTGCTGAGGGGCTGGTGGTGGATTTCTGCTTTGATGCTGAGGGCTTCCAAGGTGCTGAAGGACCTGGAGCATCTCTGTGAGGAGGAAAGGCTGAGAGACCTGGGGCTGTTGAGCCTGAAGAAGAGCAGCCCCCGAGGGGATCTGATCAATGCTCAGCAAGAGCTAAAGGAGCTGTGGGGGGCAAAAGGATGGGCCAGAGTATTTTCAGTGGTGCCTGGTGACAGAACAAAGGGTAATGGGCACAAACTGCAACCCAGGAGGTTCCATCTGAAGGTGGGGAGAAATTTCTTTGGTGTGAGGATACTGGAGGCCTGGAGCAGGCTGCCCAGAGAGGTTGTGGAGTCTCCTTGTCTAGAGAGCTTCCAGCCCCACTTGGCCATTGTGATCTTGGGCAAGGTGCTTTGGGTGCCCCTGCTTTAGCAGGGGAGGGTTGACCGGATGATCCCCAAAGGTCCTTTCCAACCCCCACCGTGATGGGATTCTGTTGGGTTTGGGTTGGCTATTAGGAAAAATGTCTTGCCTGAAAGGGTTGCCAAGGCTTAGCCCAGAATTCCCAGGGCAGTGGTGGAGTCCCCAGCCCTGGAGGGGTTTCAAAGCTGTGTAGATAGAAGAATAGGATGGGATGGGATGGGATGGGATGGGATGGGATAGGATAGGATAGGATAGGATAGGATAGGATAGGATAGGATAGGATAGGATAGGATAGGATAGGATAGGATAGGATGGGATGGGATGGGATGGAATAGAATAGTGTGGAGTAGGATAGGATAGGATGGGATGGGATGGATGGAATAGAATAGAATAGTGTGGAGTAGGATAGGATAGGATGGGATGGGATGGGATGGGATGGAATAGAATAGAATAGTGTGGAGTAGGATAGGATAGGATGGGATGGGATGGGATGGAATAGAATAGAATAGTGTGGAGTAGGGTAGGATAGGATAGGATAGAATAGAATAGAATAGAATAGAATAGAATAGAATAGAATAGAATAGAATAGAATAGAATAGAATAGAATAAGCCAGGTTGGAAGAGACCTTTGAGATCATCGAGTCCAACTCATGGTTCAGTTGTGACCTGGCAGTCCTGGGTGAAGAGTTGGACTCGATGATCTTAAAGGCCATCTTTCCCAACCCAAAGGATTCCATGATTCTGTGATTCTCTCCCCCAACCCCACAGCACCCAGCTGCCTCCTGTTGGGCTGGATTTTACCCCCCTCTTCTCCAGGGGCTCCTCTGGCAGCATCGTGCCCACGGTTCGCCAGGCAGAGAGACACAGGGCGTGAAGCCCCCTCAGCCGAGCCCTGTGCCAAGGCTGGCCCCTGCTCTCCATAAAAGCTCATTAGGAGAAGATTATGAACATCTAACAATACATTCTGAGTGCGCTGCAATGATCCATAAAATTGGTGTGGCTAATTAGCAGATCAAACCTCCCTGAGCACGGGATCCCTTTAATATCCGTGGGTAGTTTAATTCTGGAGGTGTTTTACTCTCCACACATGTTTAGGAAAATTAAATAACAGTATAAATGTTCAGTGGGATTAAAACAGCAGTAAAATGAAACCAAACAAGATGAGTTGATTTTGTTAATAGAATAACAGAGAATCCCAGTGTTGATAGAACGTTACACAAAATCTAGAGCAAACAGAGCCTGAATCCCAGGCTCATTTCAGATGTAATTAACCTTTCCCAATCAAGCTAAGCAGCCCTCACACCTCCTTCATGGTGGCTGTGCCCACGTCCCTGTCTGCGCTGGGATGGGAGGCAGCCCTGCTTTGTAGCTCTTCCTCTTATCCAGCTGGTGCTGGTCTCCATGTCTAGGTTGGTACTGGAGCACAGCTCCCATCCCAGTGCCAGGGTGGGAGCATGACTGGGCAGCCAGCAGGTTCCCAGCTGAGCTGGAGCTGGTCTCCATGTCGGGATTGGTAGTGGAGCACAGCTCCCATCCCAGTGCCGGGGTGGGAGCATGACTGGGCAGCCAGCAGGTTCCCAGCTGAGCTGGAGCTGGTCTCCATGTTGGGATTGGTGCTGGAGCACAGCTCCCATCCCAGTGCCAGGGTGGGAGCATGGCTGGCCAGCCAGCAGGTCCCCGCACAGGGGTTCAGCCCCAGACAGGGCTGGGATAGGCTTCTGGGTGCTTCCCACTCTCACCACTGCTGCTTGGGGTGCCCTGGAAAGCCTCCAGCAGAGATGCCAGGCAGGAGAATGCTGGGAATGGTGGTGACACCTGGGAAGTTCTGGAGGAGTTCAGGTCCTCTTGTGCATCCACATCTCTTTGTGGAGTAGGACTGGGCTTTTCCCTTCCTCTTGGTCCTTCCAATGAGCATCGGGGTGGGTTTGAATCTACATTCATTATGCAATTCATCACTAACAAAACCTTTCTGGAGTGGGGCAACAAGAAGAACCAGGCCAAGTATTTTATTTTCTCATCTGACTTTGTTTACTTCAAACAAGAAAAAAGAAAAATCAGGTTAGAATCAACCAGAAACCAGAAACCAGCTCAGGTCTCCTATACCAGTGCTAAAAGAGAGTTGCTTTCAGTTTGCTTTCAAGGGCTCCTGCCTCTCAACTTACCAATTAAAGTGCACTTTGGCAACTCCAAGAAGACAATCAACCTCGAGGCAGTCAATGGTGTAATTACTAGTATCAATATCTACTGTTTGCCAATAATCATTCTCTGGTTTAGAGCCCAGTTACAGCTTCAGTGACTCAAGTGCCACATCCAGGTACAGGCCAAGCACTAGTGGTGTCCCCCAGGGATCAGTGCTGGGCCCCATCCTGTCCAGTATCTTTATTGATGATCTGGATGAGGGAATGAGTCCATCATCAGTGAGTTTGCAGATGACACCAAGCTGGGGGCAGGAGTTGATCTGTTAGAGGGTAGAAGGGCTCTGCAGAGGGACCCTGACAGGCTGGAGAGATGGGCAGAGTCCCACAGGATGGCATTCAACAAATCCAAGTGCCAGGTGCTGCACTTTGGCCACGGCCACCCCATGCAGTGCTACAGGCTGGGGTCAGAGTGGCTGGAGAGCAGCCAGGCAGAAAGGGACCTGGGGGTCCTGGTTGATAGTAGGCTGAACGTGAGCCTGCAGTGTGCCCAGGTGGCCAAGAAGGCCAATGGCATCCTGGCCTGCATCAGGAACAGTGTGGCCAGCAGGAGCAGGGAGGCCATTCTGCCCTGTACTCAGCAGTGGTTAGGCCACACCTTGGGTCCTGTGTCCAGTTCTGGGCCCCTCAGTTTAAGAAGGACATTGAGACTCTTGAACGTGTCCAGAGAAGGGCAATGAGGCTGGGGAGGGGTCTGAAGCACAGCCCTGTGAGGAGAGGCTGAGGGAGCTGGGGTTGCTTAGCCTGGAGAAGAGGAGGCTCAGGGGAGACCTTCTTGTTGGCCACAACTCCCTGAAGGGAGGTTGTAGCCAGGTGGGGGTTGGTCTCTTCTCTCAGGCAACCAGCACCAGAACAAGAGGACACAGTCTCCAGCTGTGCCAGGGGAGGTTTAGGCTGGAGGTGAGGAGAAAGTTCTTCCCAGAGAGAGTCATTGGCCACTGGAATGTGCTGCCCAGGGAGGTGGTGGAGTCACGATCCCTGGAGGTGTTCAAAAAAGGCTTGGATGTGGCACTTGGTGCCATGGTTTAGTAATCATGAAGTGTTGGGTGGCAGGTTGGACTGGATGATCTTTGAGGTCTTTTCCAACCTTGGTGATTCTGTGATTCTATGATTCTAAGAAAATCACCCCTGGGGTAAGTGGGATAATGGAGCTGGGGTTGTTCAGCTTGGAGAAGAGAAGGCTCCAGAGAGACCCAATAGCAGCCTTCCAGTACCTGAAGGAGGCTTACAAGAAGATGAAGAGACACTGTTTACAAAGGCCTGTAGGGTCAGGATGAGGGGCAATGGCTTCAAACTAGAGGAGAGCAGATTTAGATTGGATGTTAGGAGCAAGTTCTTTACCATGAGGGTGGTGAAACACTGGAACAGCTTGCCCAGGGGGGTAGTTGAGAGCCCCATCCCTGGAGATATTCAAGGTGAGGATCAACAGGGCTCTGGGCAACCTGATCTAGTTGAGGATGCCCCCGCTGACTGCAGAGGGGGTTGGACTGGATGACCTTTGGAGGTCCTTTGTCCTTTACAACCCAAACCACTCTATGATCCTATGATTCTCTCAAGTGTGACCAACCTGAACTTACCCAAGAACAACCTGGGTGGTGGTGAAGGTAAGGAGTAGATCCGTGAGCCTGGACCAATGAACAGCAGTGGCAGCAAAGCACGTCCATTGGACCATACTGTGGCCAAAAGGTCCTGTGTCGTGCTGCTGTCCTTTGCAGGACACTGCCCACTTTTTCTGTGCATTGCCCACTGCCTTGGTTCCCTTTCCCCTCCATGGAGAGGTTCAAAGTCAGGTTGGATGAGGCCTTGAGCAACCTGGTCCAGAGTAGAATAGGATAGGATATAGGATAGGATAGGATGGGATGGGATAGGATAGGATAGAGTAGAGTAGAGTAGAGTAGAATAACCCAGGTTGGAAAAGACCTTTGAGATCATCAAGTCCAACCTATCACCCAACACCATCTCATCAACTAAACCATGGCACCAAGTGCCTCATCCAGGCTCTTCTTAAACACCTCCAGGGATGGTGATTCCACCTCCTCCCTGGGCAGCACATTCCAATGGCCAATCTCTCTTTCTATGAAGAACTTCTTCCTAACATCCAGCCTACACCTCCCCTGGCACAGCTTGAGACTGTGTCCTCTTGTTCTGGTGCTGCTTGCCTGGGAGAAGAGACCAACCTCTGCCTGGCTACAGCCTCCCTTCAGGTAGTTGTAGAGAGCAAGAAGGTCTCCCCTGAGCCTCCTCTTCTCCAGGCTAAGCAACCCCAGCTCCCTCAGCCTCTCCTCACAGGGCTGTGCTCCAAACCCCTCCCCAGCTTTGTTGCCCTTCTCTGGACACCTTCCAGCAACTCAACATCTTTCCTAAACTGAGGGGCCCAGAACTGGACACAGGACTCAAGGTGTGGCCTAACCAGTGTTGAGCACAGGGCACAATGGCCTCCCTGCTCCTGCTGGCCACACTCTTCCTGATGCAGGCCAGGATGCCATTGGCCTTCTTGGCCACCTGGCACACTTCAGGCTCATGTTCAGCCTACTGGCTGCTCTCCAACCACTCTGACCCCAGCCTGTAGCACTGCATGGGGTTGTTGTGGCCAATGTGTGGAACCCAGCACTTGGATGTGTTCAATCTCATGCTGGCTAGTGGAAGGTGTTCCTGCCTGTGGCAATGGGATTGAAACTAGGTGATCTTGAAGGTCTCTTCCAACTTGAACCATTCTATGGATCTATGATACTAAGGTGAAAAGTTGTGCCAATACCGGACCTATTTGTGCAACTATTACTTATTCCTGTCTCTTCCCACCACAACCTTCTGTTCCTGCTGCTGTTCATCAAGAAACACCATGTGAAGGTTCATAATAACATCATTATAATCTTGAGGGAACTGGTGGATGAAGTCAGCCAGATACTGTCTGTCATATGTGAGAAGTTGTGGCAGGCTGGTGAAGTTCCTACACCCCTGTGGAGATGGACTTGGAGTTGGTTGACAAGAAGCTCAATATGAACCAGCACCCTGCACTCCCAGCCCGGCCCCAGCTGTGTCCTGGGCACATCTCCAGCAGCATGGGCACCAGGGGGAGGGAGGGCATTCTGCCTCTGCTCTCCTCTGCTGAGACCCTTCCTGCAGTGCTGAGGCCGGCTCTGGAATCCTCAGCACAGCACTGACAGGGGCTTGTTGGAGCAGGGCCAGAAGGGGCTACAGTCATGCTGGGATGGCTGGAAGCCCTCTGCTGGGCTGAGGCCAGGCTGGGATACTGAATCACTGAATCACTGAATCAACCAAGTTGGAAAAGACCTCAGAAATCATCAAGTCCAACCTCTTACCTGGTACCTAACACACTTGGGGTTGCTCAGCCTGGAGGAAAAAAGGCTACAGGGAGACCTTCTGCTGGCCTTTCAGTGCTTCAAGAGGCTGATCAGAAAAGCTGGGGACAGACTTCTGAGCAGGGCCTGTTGTGCCAGGACAAGGGGTGACGGTTTGAGCTAAAAGAGGGAGATTCAGACTGGAGGGAAGGAAGAAAGGTTTGACACTGAGGGTGGGGAGAGCCTGTCCTAGGTTGTCCAGAGAGATGGGAGATGCTCCATGCCTGGAACCACTGCAGGTCAGGCTGTTTGGGAGCCTGAGCAACCTGCTCTGGCTGCAGATGTCCCAGCCCAGGGCAGGGGGATTGGAAGCAGATGATGTCTCAGGTCCCTCCCAGCCCAAACCGCTCGGCGACTCCGTGCTAATTTAGAGCAATAATTACATTTTTATTCAATAGCGATGGGAAAAACACTGCCTTGAATAATGAGCGAAAAATGAGTCTCTCAGTCCTACCAGGACATTAATCAACAGATTAACTGTGTAGGCAAACTGATTTCAGGCTGTTAGGGCTTAATTTCTCTCTCCCCCCCCCCCCCCAAAAAAAAAAATCATTATTTTTAATGTATTACAGTATCACACAGGATCACAGTATTGCCAAAGCTGGAAGAGACCTCAAGGATCATCAAGTCCAACCTGTCACCACAGACCTCATGACTAGACCATGGCACCAAGTGCCACGTCCAATCTCCTCTTGAACACCTCCAGGGATGGGGACTAACGCACTTTGAACCCTCCTCGGGGGGGCGGCACCGGGGCAGGCTCCGCTGTCTTCCCTCCCTGCATCAGGACTTCTCCATCACAGCCAGCCCAAAGGGAAGAGACAGGAATAAGTAATAGTTGCACAAATAGGTCTGGTATTGGCACAAGTTTTCACCCTAGTATCATAGATCCATAGAATGGTTCCAGTTGGAAGAGACCTTCAAGATCCTTACACCTTGTTTCAATCCCATTGCCACAGGCAGGGACACCTTCCACTAGCCAGCATGAGATTGAACACATCCAAGTGCCGGGTTCTGCACATTGGCCACAACAACCCCATGCAGAGCTACAGGCTGGGGTCAGAGTGGCTGGAGAGCAGCCAGGCAGAAAGGGACCTGGGGGAACTGGTTGATAGTAGGCTGAACATGAGCCTGCAGTGTGCCCAGGCAGCCAAGAGGGCCAATGGCATCCTGGTCTGCAGCAGGAACAGTGTGGCCAGTAGGATCAGGGAGGTCATTGTGCCCTGTACTCAGCACTGGTTAGGCCAAACCTCGAGTCCTGTGTCCAGTTCTGGGCCTCTCAGTTTAGGAAGGAGGTTAACTTGCTGGAACGAGTCCAGAGAAGGGCAACAAAGCTGGGAAGGGGTTTGGAGCACAGCCCTGTGAGGAAAGACTGTGGGAGCTGGGGTTGCTTAGCCTGGAGAAGAGGAGACTCAGGGGTGACCTTATTGCTCTCTACACCTACCTGAAGGGAGGTTGTAGCCGGGTGGGGATTGGTCTCTTTTCCCAGGCAGCCAGCATCAGAACAAGAGGACACAGTCTCAGGCTGTGCCAGGGGAGGTTTAGGTTGGATGTTAGGAAGAAGTTCTATACAGAGAGAGTGATTGCCCATTGGAATGGGCTGCCCAGGGAGGTGGTGGAGTCACCATCATTGGAGGTGTTCAGGAGGAGACTTGATGGGGTGCTTGGTGCCATGGGTTAGCTGTTTGGGTGGGTTGGATTGGTTGATGGGTTGGACATGATGATCTTGAAGGTCTCTTCCAACCTGGTTGTTTTTTATTATTATTATTATTACCCTCCTCACAGTGTGGGGTTGTTTCTTTCTTTCTTTTTCTTTCTTTTTCTTTCTTTTCCTCAGCCTTCCTCTTTCTGAAGCCTGTGGATTAGCATATTTCCTTTCTCTGGGCTGCATCCCCTTGGCTCTGAAGGTTTGTCTCCCCTCCTGGCTTTCCTTGTTGGATTTGGGTTTTTTTTCTTGTTGTTTTTTTTTTTTATCTTGGCTGCTGGTAGGGGATGAGTGATGTGGTGGGACAATATCAGGCCTGGTGAGCCCTCGGTGCTTAGCAATGCTAATGTCAGATGCCAGACGAACTGGATGTGGGACAAAGCAGCGGCAGCAGCAGCAGCATTGTGCGGGGCATGGAGCTGGCTGCCACCCCACATTTCAGGAGACAATGGTCCAGGAGGTGTGAACACAGGATGGGCAAAGTGAGGCCCTAAAGAGTGGTTGGGTGGGATTCTCAGGAAGGAAAAAACAAAGCTGAGTTAAAGCATAGAATCAGGGAACCACAGAACACCAGGTTGGAAGGGACCCCAAGGTCCAACCTTTCCAGGTAACAATAGAGTTGAAATAAGATGGCCCAGCACCCTGTCAAGCTGAGTGTTAAGACTGTCCAGTGTAGGGGGCAGGGGCAGAACTGTCCAGTGTTAAGGGTAAATGATCTAGTCAGAGACTCATAGAGTCACAGAATCATACAGTTGTCAGGGATCATGGCGGGGATCATGGAATTATCATAGTATCACAGAATAGTTTGGGTTGGAAGGGACCTCAAGGCTCAGCCAGTTCCAACCCCCCTGCCATGCCCAGGGACACCTCACACTACAGCAGGTTGCTCACAGCCACATCCAGCCTGGCTGCAAAAACCTCCAGGGATGAGGCTTCCACCACCTCCCTGGGCAACCTGTGCCAGGCTCTCACCACCCCCATGGGGAAGAACTTCTTCCTAACAATCCAAGCTGAATCTACCCACTTCTAGTTCTGCTCCATTCCCCCCAGTCCTATCACTACACTATTCTAGTTGGGAATGTCCCTTCTTACAGCAGGGGGATTGGACTAGATGACCTTCAGAGGTCCCTTCCAACCCTTGTGAACTGTGATTCCATGATTTGAAATGTGTTCCCTCAGATGGTTGTTTTCTCTACCAAACACTTGGGGTCTCCTTTCAAGTGCTGCAAAACACACCTGATGTGCTCAGCAGGGAAGGTCTCTTTTCCCCTCATGTGCTTTATTTTCCCATTCCTGGTGGGTTTTGTGTCCATCCAACATGGCCACCTATACTCAGAGCTATTAGTCTGACATGGACACCAAGCATCAGAATCTGGCCATCTCAAAGTGACCTCTTCTCTGCTGCTTCTTGAACTGTTGGTGCTTATCTGAAGGTTTATTAATTTGTTGGGATTTTTCTTTTCCCCAGGAGGTGGTTTGGGATTATCATAGTACTATAGAATCAGTCAGGGTTGGAAGGGACCACAAGGATCATCTAGCTCCAACCCCCCCTGCCATGGGCTGGGATTATTGCCAGGGGAGGTTTAAGTTGGCTATTAGGAAGAATTTCTTTGCTGCAAGAGCGGTCAGGCACTGGAACAGGCTGCCCAGGGAGGTGGTGGAGTCACCATCCCTGGAGGTGTTCAAGTGCCATGGCACTTTGGGACAGGGTTTAATGGCCACGGTGGTGTTGGGTTGAAGTTGGGACTGGATGATTCTAGAGGTCTTCTCCAACCCAAGCAATTCTATGCTTCTATGAATTGCTGCCAGCAGCATGCAGGCACACAACAGTGGGGTCAGAGGCATCCCAGTCCTGAATAACTCCCCCCTGAGGGGCAGCCACATGTCCCAGTGTCCTTGCAGGGTGGCTGGGGCTACGCTGGATGGGAGCCTCACCAAACCCAGCTGAGCTTGGGAAGAACCCTGACATCATTCCCAAACTCAGGCTCTCTCTGAGAAGTGCTGTGAGGTGGAACATGGTGGATTTGACAGCCAAGCTTCTGGAACGTGAGAGCTCAGGGCTGGGATTCCTCTGCCACGGTCAGGCAGGGAAAACCCTGGCACCAAACACCAGTTCTAATTTTGGCTGAACAAAATGCTTCAGGTTGCTCCAAATGGCACTGAGGAATGAGGAGAGAACTTGGCTTCACCTCTGCTTTGCCAATACACCCTGGTGGCACAGTTTCTGTCTCTGTTGGACCCAGAGCAGCACCCCTGGAGTTGCCACCAAAGCCTAGGCAGCAGTATCCATACCCCTTTGGCACCCTCTATGCCAGCACAGTGCACAGAGCTAGGGGGTTGACTTTGGGGCCCCAGCCCAGCATCAGTCTGAGGTCTTTGGTTTAAAGCCTGGCCCTAGTCCATTTCCCCCTTCCTTCTTCCTCCTTTGCCTTTTCCAGGTGGACAGGGGCTAGGCCAGCTTGTCTAGACCACGCTTTTCCAAAGAGGGGTTGGACCAGATGATCCTTGAGGTCCTTTCCAACTTGGGATTCCAGGGTTCTGTGATTATGATTCTGCAATTCCTTTTCCTTTTCCAAACACCTAAACCTGCAGAGCAGAAGCCCACTTGAAGAGGTTGGATCACCATCAAAGCTAAATGGTGTGTAGAAGCAGCTTGGGCTTTGCCCAGAGCAGGCTGGGGAGCCCAGAACTGGACACAGTACTCCGGATGTGGTCTCACCAGGGCAGAGTAGAAGGCAAGGTTCATGATCACTGACACTGTTGTAGGTAAAACCTTAACTAAGTACAGTTTTGGTGTGGAGAAACCCAAGTTATTTTGGGATGGCTTTTCTCAATCCCTTGGGCCCCCTCCCAATGGACTCTTCACCTCCCTGGAGCATTGTTTCTCAGGTGGGGGTTGGTCTCTTCTCCCAGGTAACCAGCACCAGAACGAGAGGACACAGTCTCAAGATGTGCCAGGGGAGATTGAGGCTGGAGCTTAGGGAGAAGTTCTCCCCAGAAAGAGAGATTGGCCATTGGAATGTGCTGCCCAGGGAGGTGGTGGAGTCACCATCACTGGAGGTGTTTAGGAAGAGACTGGCTGGGGTGCTTGGTGCCATGGTTTAGTTGATGAGATGGTGTTGGGGGATAGGTTGGACTCAATGATCTCTGATGTCTTTTCCAACCTGGTTAATTCTATCCCATCCCATCCCATCCCATCCCATCCCATCCCATCCCACCCCATCCCATCCTATCCCATCCCATCCCATCCCATCCCATCCCATCCCATCCCATCCCATCCCATCCCATCCTATTCTATCCTATCCTACCCTATCCTATCCTAAGTTCCCTTTTGGGTCATTCTGCATCTTTAGGAGCTGTGAACAGCTCTGGTAGGTGTCTGACCTTCTCTCCCTTGTGCAGGACAAACCCTGCCCTGCAGTCCCCCACCATCCTTAATGAAGGTTTCACCAATTTGTCCTTCTCAGTGTGGACAAGGGCACTGGACTCCAGCTGCCTGCTCCTGGCTCACATCAAGCCTACCCTGGGCAAAAGGAAAGCAGAGGGGTGCCAGGGCAGGTATTTTCCCCTGCTCTTGCCACCTGGAGAAGCTTCAGGTACTGTCCTGTTGGCTGGGACCCATGGTGGACACACACAGAGCTCACCTGAAACCAGCCATTTAGATATGGCCCTGAAGGTCACTGTCCCACAAGCACAGGGTCAGTGCCCTGTGAGGGGGTCACTGATGCCATCCTGCTCACCCTGGGGGGCTGAGGGCACAGGAGGGTTCTTGGCGCTGGGAAGACACCAGGCACTGGCCAGATGGGCAGGAGCTGGGGCTTCCCACCCACTGCCCCCCAGTGCCCCCTATCCTTGCCTGCTGCCTGCTGCCTGCCTCCTGGTGCCTCTCATTTGGTGCTTGCTGCCTCCTTTCCACCACCCACCCTTCATCTGGACTCTCTCTGGGAAGAACTTTCTCCTCACCTCCAGGCTAAACCTCCCCTGGCACAGCTTGAGACTGTGTCCTCTTGTTCTGGTGCTGGTTGCCTGGGAGAAGAGACCAACCCCCCCCTGGCTACAACCTCCCTTCAGGGAGTTGTAGACAGCAAGAAGGTCTCCCCTGAGCCTCCTCTTCTCCAGGCTAAGCAACCCCAGCCCCCTGCCTGTCCCCAGCCGCCGTTTCCCCCTTGCCCACCACTCACCACCCGGTGCCTGCTACCCTTCTCCCCTTGCCCTCTGCCTGGTGCCTGTCACTCCCAGACCACCCCTCGGTGTCTGCTGCCCAGTGCCTGCCCCCCTCCCCCCCAGTGGCTCCCTCCCGGTTTCACTCCACTGCCCGGTGTCCACCGTCCCTTGCTTGGTGCCCTCCCGATGCCCAGTGCCTACCGCCTCCTGCCAACCCGTTGCCCGGTGCCAGAGTCTTCCTCCCCGCCTCCTGCTCTCCCCCTCCCCCAGCCCCGCCGCTGTCTGCCTCTCTGGCGGAGGCCGGTGCCCGCTGCCCGGTGCCCCGGGCGCTGCCGAAAGAGGGCAATGTTGCTGTGCGCAAGCGGCGAGCGGCCGCCGCTCCCGGCGGGCGGCGGGGGGCGGGAGGGTCCAAGGGCTGCGGAGCGAACGGGGGGTCACCGACCGGGCCCGGAACGGGACCCCGGCTGGCATCACACGGGTGGCGTTGCACGGGTGTCTCCGGTGCCTGTCTCTGTAAAGAGGCGTCCCTAAAACCCTGCGTTTTCAGCCCAAAGGCAGCAGGTAAAGGAGTGACTTGTAGTAACAAATAAAACAGGGGTCGCTTCCCTGAGCAGGGAAAGGGAAGGTCCTGGGCCACCATTCCTGTCCCAGCTTGAGTGGGGTGGTGGGGCTGGATGCAGGTGAGTCTCAGGCTGCGCCAGGGGAGGTTCAGGTTGGATGTTAGGAAGAAGTTCTATACAGAAAGAGTGATTGCCCATTGGAATGGGCTGCCCGGGGAGGTGGTGGAGTCACCGTCATTGAAGGTGTTCAGAAGGAGACTTGCTGGGGTGCTTGGTGCCATGGGTTAGCTGTTTGGGTGGGTTGGATTGGTTGATGGGTTGGACACGATGATCTTGAAGGTCTCTTCCAACCTGGTTTGGTTTATTCTAATAAAGGTTTATTCTAATAAAGGTTTATGCTAATAAAGGTTTAACCTGCCTGGACGAGAGGAAGTGGCCTGAAATTGTGCCAGGGGAGGCTCAGGTTGGAGATTAGGAACTATTTCTTCCCTGCAGGAGTGGTCAGGCGTTGGAACAGGCTGCCCAGGGAGGTGGTGGAGTCACCACGCCTGGGGGTGTTCAAGAAACCTGTGGCCATGGAGCTTTGGGGCATGGTTTATTTGCCAGGGAGGTGCTGGGCTGCTGGTTGGACTCCATGAACTTAGAGGTCTTTTCCAACCCAAACGACTCTGTGATTCTGTGGAAGGGTCTAAGGGACACCTGGGCCAATCCCAGTTTCCCTGTTCCCGTCTCTAACTGGGCATGAAAGGTTTAAGGACACCAGTAAAAGCCATGGGGGAAGCTGTGCCTCCCCAGCAAAGCCATGCTTAACTGGGACCTGTCTACTGGGAGCTCTGCTTTTCATGTCTTCAGCCATAGCTTTCACACCAACCAGTTTGTTTCTGCTGTCTGTTCAACACCTGCTCAGCAGCTGTACCCAAAGAGGCCATCACTAACAGAATTATCAGGGTACCACAGGTCTGGGGAGCATCTCCTTCCCCAAATACTCAGCCAAGCACCAAGAGGGGATCTTATTCATGCTTATAAATATCAGAAGGGTGGGTGTCAAGAAGGTGGCAGCCTCTTTTCAGTGGTGTCCTGAGGTAGGACAAGGGGCAATGGATACAAACTGGAACCCAGGAAGTTCCACCTCAACTTGAGGAAAAACTTCTTTACTGTGAGGGTGCTGGAGCAGGCTGCCCAGAGAGGTTGTGGAGTCTTCCTTTCTGGACACTTTCAAGACCCATCTGGATGTGTTCCTCTGTGATCCTGCTCCAGGTGATCCTGCTTGGCCTGGATGATCTCCAGAGGTCCCTTCCAACCCCTACCATTTTATGATTCTATGGCTGGACTTGCTTGGAAGTGGCTTTTAATGAGCAACTTTCTTGTTGGTGGACAAGGAGCAGGTCCCAGTGCCATCTCCTGGCAGTCACGGTGGGCTGACTGGAGCCTACATGGTTCATTGCTGTCCTGTGGGATGAGTGCTCCACTTCTGGCACCATCAGCCTGCTGGCTGCTTCAAGTGCAGGAGCTGCTCGGGCCAACAAAGAGTTAATTGCATTCCTGAGGCAGCAGACCCTGGAAGGGAGTTAATTGTGAGGCATTCTTTGTCCTTCATGCAAAGCAGGAGTTGGGGAGACCGTGGCAGTTGATCTCATAGCAGAGGTTACTGAGAGCAGCATCTGAGAAAAGAGCAGCATGGAATACAGGAGGAGATCCCCCTGGTAAGGGAGCTGCTGTCAGGATGGTCAGCTGGCATCTTATGGAGGCAAAGATTAGTTTCTGTGTGACTGAAGATGAAAAACAGGCACCTTGAGAGGGGCTTTTTGACTCTGCTGTTTTTCCAGCCCCACTTTTCCTGGGGATTGGCACAAGTTCTGGTTCTCACATCAAAACAGTCTTCTCCAGCCCTCCAGAGCAGGATGTGCTCATGGTGAGCTGCAGAGCGGTGCAGAGCCTTGACCTTGCACAGTTCCAATCTCCAGCCTGAGTGAGTGTCCACCCTCGGGCTGAGCTCTCAATGAGGGTGCCATGCCACAGCCTGAGCAGGTGGTAGCACCAGGCATGCACCAGCAGCTCCAGCCATGGAGGATCATGGAATCATAGAGTCATTAAGGTTGGGAAAGACCTTTAAGATCACTGAGTCCTACTGTAACCCAACTGGTTACAGACCAGGATGCTGAGGATGGGGGAGCAATGCCATCTCCAGGAGCAATGCCATCTCCAGGCAGCCTGGGAGAGACATTGCCACTTCTCAGCCCTCTGCTCTCTGATGCCACCTATCTCAAGGGACTTGGGGCAGACAGAAGCACCACATGCCCTCATTGTGGGGAAGGGAATCTAGGACAAGGACCCCAAAGAAGCTGCATGACCTAGCTGTGCCAGGGGAAGTTTAAGCTGGAGGTGAGGAGAAAGTTCTTCTCAGGAAGAGTAATTGGCCATTGGAATGTGCTGCCCAGGGAGGTGGTGGAGTCACTGTGCCTGGAGGTGTTCAAAAAAGGCTTGGATGTAGCACTTGGAGCCATGGTTTAGCTGTCAGGAGGTGTTAGGTAATAGGTTGGAGTTGATGATCTCTGAGGTCTTTTCCAACCTGGTTGAGTCTGTGATTCTTCCCACCAAGAGCAGATGAAGCTGTCATGCCCTGCGTGTTGGCATAGCCACCAGACCTGTGAGTGATTGTTGATTACTGGGCTGAGGAGGAGCAGAGGCTCTCAGAGTGATCAGAGAGGGTGTAATTAACTGCAGCACACAGCAAATTAAGTAGCAGCTCTCTGATGACCAAACACCACGCTGAGTTGGGTGGGTTAATGCAACAGGTCACCTAGGTCCCTCCACAGGGAGCACTGAGGGTGGGCTGGTGGCTGGTGTTCAGCAGCCCATCACTCAGCACCAGCATGAGGTCTGGAAGCACTGGGGCATGAGGACACAGGATAATCATAGAATCATAGTATCATTAAGATTGGAAAATACCTTTAAGCTCATTGAGTCCAACTGTAACCCAACTACCAGGAGCCCTAAAGGACTAAGTGACTGAGGGGGCTGGGGATGGTTAGTTTGGAAAGGAGGAGGCTGAGGGGAGACCTCATTGCTCTCTACAACTACCTGGAAGGATGTTGTGGAGAGGCTGGTGCTGGTCTCTTCTCCCAGGTAATTAGTGGTAGAACAAGAGGGATTGGCCTCAAGCTAAGAATGGGAGGGTAAAGACTGGACATTAGGAAGAAGTTTTTCCCAGCACATTGGAATGTGCTGCCCAGGGAGGTGGTTGAGAAACCAACCCTGGATGTATTTAAAGGTCATTTGGATGTGGTGCTTAGGACAGAACCTACCTGAAGGGAGGTTGTAGCCAGGTGGGGGTTGGTCTCTTCTCCCAGGCAAGCAGCACTAGAACAAGAGGACACAGTCTCAAGCTGTGCCAGGGGAGGTTTAGGCTGGATGTTAGGAAGAAATTCTTCCCAGCAAGAGAGATTGGCCATTGGAATGTGCTGCCCAGGGAGGTGGTGGGGTCACCATCCCTGGAGGTGTTTAGGAAGAGACTGGATGAAGTGCCATGGTTTAGTTGATTGGTTAGGGTTGGGTGATCAGTTGGACTTGATGATCTTGGAGATCTCTTCCAACCTGGCTGATTCTGTGATTCTGTGTTAGGTCACAGGTTGGACTTGATGATCTCAGAGGTCTATTCCAGCCTCAATACTTCTTTGATTCTGTGGCTGAGTCATATAAGAGCTGTTTCCATAGATGCTGGAGAAACACCCAGAAATCCAATCCTGCCTCAAGAGAAAAGCCACTTCTGCAGAATTTCAACCCTAAAGGCAGCTTGGAAAAAGCCCAGAAGAACACCCAACAAAAATGTGTCATGCAGCTTCCATTTAAAAGACATATATATATATATATATATATATATATTGGCTGGACAGAGGTGGAGTTGCTGTCAGTAGAGCCCTGATCCCTGCAGGTTAAGAAAGTACCAGGCACTGGAGATGAACTAGCAACTGGTTAAGAAACAAGTCATGCTCTGATCAATCCAGTCCACCATTCACTGACAACAGAATATAATAGAATTAACCAGGTTGGAAAAGACCTTTGAGATCATCCAGTCCAACCTATCACCCAACACCATCTCATCAACTAAACCATGGCACCAAGTGCCTCAGCCAGGCTCTTCCTAAACACCTCCTGTGACGGGGACTCCACCACCTCCCTGGGCAATAGCTCTGAAAGAATGATCAGGGGCTGGAAATCTGGGTAGGAGTGTAAAAACCCCCAAATCTCAACATGCTGAGATTGGAAGAGACCTCTGCAGATCACCCAGTCCAACCCCTGCTACACCAGGGGCACCCACAGCAGCTTGCCCAGCAGTGCAGTGTCCAGCTGGGTTTGGTAGCTCTCCAGACAAGGAGACTCCACAACCTCTCTGGGCAGCCTGTTCCAGGCCTCCAGCACCCTCACACCAAACAAGTTTCTCCTCATCTTCAGATGAAACCTCCTGGCTTCCACTTTGTGCTCATTGCCCCTTGTCCTGTCCCTGGGCACCACTGACAAGAGTCTGTCCCCAGCCTCTTGCTCCCCACAGGTCCTTTGTCTCTTGCTGAGCATTGCTCAGATCCCCTCTGGGGCTGCTCTTCTCCAGGCTCAACAGCCCCAGGGCTCTCAGCCTTTCTTCCTCACTGAGATGCTCCAGGCTCCTCAGCATCTTTGCAACCTCCACTGGACTCTCTTCAGCAGTTCCCTGTCTCTCTTGAACTTGGAAGCCCAGGAATGGACCCAGGACTCCAGATGTGGCCTTCAGAGGCATCCCTTGGCCTGCTGGCCACACTCTTCTGGATGCACCCAGTATTAGATGGTTGCTTCCAGTTCTGGGTTAGTATAAACTTTATTCAGCAAGCAGTGGGAGACAGGTTCCACTCCCTGTGCTTCTTTGTCAGTTGTGACCAAGCATCTCCCAGCCTGGTGGCCTGTTCAGCCCAAGGGTTTTACTCCGTGAGGACCAGCTCAGCAATGAGTCCTGCCCACAAGCCCAGCCTGTTCCCCTTGCACATTTGGAATCCTCTCATCCAAAGCAAGAAGGTCACCAGAGGCCATGCTTAGAAACATGAGCTCTGCAGGAAGGGGCAGGTTGAGAACTTCTTGGGCTTTCTAGGGGGGAAATCAAGCTTCAGGGAGTTTTTCTTGCATCAATAATTTCCATTTGGGTCTATCTAATCAATTTCTACACCATTGGAGGCCAAACTCATCAAGTTACTGCTGTGTTTTGTAGATTCATGGAATGGTTTGGGTTGGAGGGGACCTCAAAGATCATCTCGTTCCAACCCCCCTGCCATGGGCAGGGACACCTCACACTAGATTACATTGCTCAAGGCCACGTCCAGCCTGCCCTTGAACACCTCTAGGCAGGGAGCATCCACAACCTCCTGAAGCAGCCTGTTCCAGTGTACATTGCTAGCAGCTTCCCCCCACCCCAAATATATCATCTAGAGGGCTCAGCCAAGGCTTTGAGTGGCTCCAGGTGCCTGCCAGGACCTGATGCTGCTCCTCCCTTAGAATCATAGAATTGTTAAGGTTGGAAGGGATCTCACAGATGAGACAGGTCCAACCCTCCCTGCCATGGCCAGGGACACCTCACACTACAGCAGGTTGCTCACAGCCACATCCAGCCTGGCTGCAAACACCTCCAGGCAGGAGGCTTCCACCACCTCCCTGGGCAACCTGTGCCAGGCTCTCACCACCCTCATGGGGAACAACTTCTTCCTAACATCCAATCTCAATCTACCCATTTCTAATTTTGTTCCATTCCCCCCAGTCCTATCACTCCCTGACACCTTCCAAAGTCCCTCCCCAGCTTTCTTGTAGCCCCCTTCAGACACTGGAAGGCCACAATAAGGTCTCTTGGGAGCCTTCTCTTCTCCAGACTGAACAGCCCCAGCTCCCTCAGTCTGTGTCATAGGAGAGATGCTCCAGCCCTCTCCCTTCACTCACCCATCCAGCCACCAGGTTTGTCTCAGGTCTTCCATAAGAATTTGAAAGCCAGGACATTTTGACTGTCACTTCTGCTGCCCATGGGGTAGATAAAAGCACAGTTCCAGAGGAGGACAGCAGTCATCTGAACCTGTCAGCTTTGGGCCTCCTTTGGAAGCAAATTTATGCAGGACCAATTGATCTCGGATGTTATTGGACTTGACAGTGAGCCAGAGAGGTGTTGTGAAGGTTCAGTGTGGATGGGTCCTGTGTGCTTAATACACCACCACACATAAAGACAGGAGGGGTTGATGAGACCTGTGACCATCATTCACTCACTCACTCACTCACTCACTCACAGCCAGTTCCTCAGCTGCTGGGACAAAGGCAGCAGTGGTGGTGAGGGGTGGGAGCTCCAGCTTTGCCAATGTCCAGCCTCTCTCAGCAAAGCAAAGCTCTGCATCATTAGCTGGGAAGCTTTAAGCCCCATTCAGGTCTGTGCAGAGCCCAAATTCAGCTCAACTTCACAGAAGGCTCTGCAGAACTTGGCTCATCAAAAAAACCCAACCAAACTTGTGCTTGTGCTGTCCAGTGCCCATGGTTCAAGCTGGAAACCATGCAGAACATGGAGTTAGGAGTTTGTGATGGTGACAAGGCTGCTGTGAGTGCATTGGAAGCATGGTATGAACATTGAGTGCTTCATCCCTGGGCAGAAACTCCTTGGTCTTGGTGGGCTGCAGCCATTCAAAGCTGCTGTCCAGAACTTGGGGTGAAGCTTGTGGAGACAGGAGATGACCTATGGTCCTGCTGCAGCCTCTGACCCATCACCCTGCTACAGTTCCTGACCCTTTGTCCTGCTACAGCCCTGACCCATGGTCCTACTGCAGCCTCTGACCCATCACCCTGCTACAGCTCCTGAGCCTTTGTCCTGCTACAGCCCTGACCCATGGTCCTACTGCAGCCTCTGACCCATCACCCTGCTACAGCTCCTGACCCTTTGTGCTGCTACAGCCCTGACCCATGGTCCTACTGCAGCCCCTGACCCATCACCCTGCTACAGCTCCTGACCCTTTGTGCTGCTGCAGCTCCTGACCCATCACCCTGCTACAGCTCCTGACCCTTTGTCCTGCTACAGCCCTGACCCATGGTCCTACTGCAGCCTCTGACCCATCACCCTGCTACAGCTCCTGACCCATGGTCCTACTGCAGCCCCTGGCCCATCACCCTGCTACAGTTCCTGAGCCTTTGTCCTGCTACAGCTCCTGACCCATGGTCCTACTGCAGCCCCTGACCCATCACCCTGCTACAGCTCCTGACCCATCACCCTGCTACAGCTCCTGACCCACGGTCCTACTGCAGCCCCTGACCCATCACCCTGCTACAGCTCCTGACCCTTTGTCCTGCTGCAGCCCCTGACCCATGCTCCTGTTATAGGCCCTGACCCATGGTCCTGCTGCATCCCCTGACCCATGGCTCTGCTGCAGCCCCATAACCCCTCTGAGCCCTCTGCCAGCCCACCAAGCCCAACTTCACCCACCCCTGCCCAGGGGAAGGTGGGTTTAATGTTCCCCCAGCCAACAGCCTGGCATTTGGGGGGAAAAAAATAGTGCCAGTCTCTGGATATTATTTTCACATAAATTCCTTACAAATCATAAAATGAAACTTTTAGAGCTGATTCCCCTCTACATTCCCAGCTGTGTTGGAGGCCCCTGGTCATATTTCTCTCTGCCATCCTATTTCCCTCCACTGTCCCTGTTCTCCTTCTCCATCCATCCTGCTTTACCCTCTGTCTGCAGTAATGTCTCTGCAGCTTTGCTTCTGCACCACTGTTGCTTTGATTTACACCCAGGGTGGGAAGGAACCCAAGTCCTTGGATTCAGGCATGGGCATTTGCTGGGAAGGAACCTAAGTCCTTGGAGCCAAGTGTGGGCATTTGCTGGCAGGACCTCCTGGGTGCGCTGTGAGTGTTGGTGGTTTGAGATGGGCAGGGAGAAGCTGGGCAGGAGAAGCTTGGCAGGAGGTCCCCACCTCAGGGGTCATGCAGGGAACCTCATTCTGGCTTTGCTGCCCCCTTCTACCAGCCACAGCTTAGACTCACAGAATCATTAAGGTTGGGAAAGATCTCTAAGGTCCTCTAAGTCCAATCTTGTACCCAACACCTCCATGACCAAGAGACCATGTCCCAGAGTGCCACATCTGCTTGTTTTTTGAACACCTCCAGGGATGGTGACTCCAGCATGCCTGGAGGTGTTTAAAAACCAGCTTGTCATGGAGCTAGATGCTGGATTACATTTTAATATCTAAGGACTCAAAGCAGCTTATGTTTGATCAAGGCAGCACTTCCTAGCCATTGATTTACTCTTGGAGCTGCCAAATTCATGAGCTGGGATTCATCACAGACTGGCCACTGTCCTGCAGAACTGATCATAGAATCAGAATTATAGCATCATAGAATGGTTTGGGTTGGAAAGGGCCTTCAGGATCACTTAGTTCCAATCCCCCAGCCATGGGCAGGGACACTTCCCATTAGACCAGGTTGCTCCTCCAGCCTGGCCTTGAACACCTTGAATGTCATCCTAGGGGCAAATTTGTGTGACCAGAATTTACAGCCCATGTCTGGCTCTGTCCTGATCTGGCTCCTCATCTGCTCTTTTAATGTGATAGAAGAGGGCATTTGCAGTGAAGTGGTCCTGGTTGTTGGATCACAGTTGGGCTTGATGATCTTGATGGTCTTTTCCAACCTTAATGATTCTGTGATTCTGTGGAAGGGCTGCCAGCTCAGAATCAAAGCCCTTGCCAAGCTGGTTTTGGGACAAGGGACTGGGACACAGATGTGGGAGAGTGGAGCCAGCAGAATGCAGAGTCTGTCCCTCACCCATGCCTGTGCTACCTCTGGGCACATTGGGGCACATCTGCTAGCTCTTGGACACAGGCAGGGCAGTTCTGAAGTGTGACCAGCAGGACAAGGGAGGTGATTCTGCCCTCTGCTCTCTTGAGACCCCACCTGGAGCACTGTACCCAGTTCTAGTGCCCCCAGCATAAGAAGGCTGTGGAACTGCTGGAGCAGGTCCAGAGGAGGTTGTGAAGATGATCAGCGGGCTGGAGAACCTCTGCTATGCAGACAGGCTGAGAGAGTTGGGGTTGCTCAGCCTGGAGAGGAGAAGGCTCCAGGAAGACCTTAGAGCAGCCTTCCAGTACCTGAAGGGGGCTTCAGGAGACCTGGGAAGGGACTTTTGACAAGGGCTTGTAGTGATAGGATGAGAGGAAATGGATTGAAGCTTGAGGAGGGCAGATTTAGACTGGAGATTAGGAAGAAATTCTTTGCAGTGAGGGCGGTGAGACACTGGAACAGGTTGCCCAGGGAGGCTGTGGATGCCCTCTCTCTAGAGGTGTTCAAGACCAGGCTGGATGAAGCATTGAGCAACCTGATCTATTGGAAACCATCCCTGTCTAATGCAGGGGCTTGGAACTAGATGATCTTTGAGGTCCCCCTCACCCATTCTGTGATGATCCTGTGATCCTATGAATCTCTGAAGCTTTAACAGGTGGGGAAGGCGACTGTGCACCAGCGTGGGCTGGCTGCTGGCACATCAATGGGCCATGGGCTCAGGAGGAACTGTTTACTAATAAATCAGAAAGAAGTGATGGTTTTCTGCTGGCATTAAGTAACTTCTGCCCAAAAATTAACCTGTGAGCTGTCTGCCATCACGGAGTGATCCATCAAAATGCTGCCAGCATCCTGATCCCTCCCCGTGCTGCCGCAACAAATCAATTAGGCTACCAATTCTGTTCATTAGAATTCATTTAAATCTCAATTAAAAAGTTAATTAAAAGTAAGAGTGAGAAGGAAATCATGTCTAACATTCTTATTAAACTCAAATCACCAAATTAATTTTAAATCCAAATCAACAATCAGAAGCACAGACAGGAGGAGAGGAGGGAAGAAAGCAGCCGGGGCGGGTTTGCTGCGGGGAGAGGGAAGGAGGCTGCGCTTTGGTACCCCCACAGGAAAGGGTTCTCTGGCCCATGACGCTGCTCCCAGCCCTGCTTTGTTCTGAAACAGGGCTCTGATGCCTCAGGTAAATTTGTCTTTGTCAGATGGAGCCTTCAGCAACCCCGGGAGTTCAAACTAATCCTGCTCCGCTCACTCCAAACTTCACAGGGGCTGATTTCCCTTCCCTCCTGTGTCACAGAGGCTCTGCTGTGAGAAGGCAGTGGGCCACCAGCTTTGAGATCTGACTGCCACCCTTGGGGACCATGCTGTCCTGGGGGTGCAGGGAGGGGGGGGTGTGTGTGTATGTGTGTGGGTGTGTGTGTGTGTGTCCAAAGCTCTGCCTCAGCAGCATCCCCCCGGCTCCTCGGGGGCAGAGGGACAGGGCTGCAAACAGTGTCTCACTCTAAGCAAGGTGTGAGGGGTGACCTCTGACCTTCAAGAGAGGGGTTTTTAATTAGGACATGAAGCCTTCCTGCTCACACTGATTCCTTTTGTTTTCCTAAGGTCCAAAAATAGAGCCCCCTTCAGTGGCCATCGTCCTCCTGACAAGCTCCCAAAGCCTGGGACTAATTTCATATGCAGCTCTTGGCATTGAGGTCTGGGTGGAGGTGGGCAGGGTCCACCCAGCCTTTCAGTCTCATTAATCATTTGGCTTTCCCCTGGCTGCTTTGCAGCATCTTCTGGAGGACCCCTTCTCTTTATTCATTCAGACAACCCTTTGGATTAAACAGAGCCAGCTAAATGTCAAACCAAATCTGAGTCTTGATGCAGATAATCATTTCAATAATATTTCTCCATTTGTGCCCAAACACCAAGGGAATAAAGCTTTGCTGCTGTCAGGTAGTGTAAGACTGCAGTTGGTGTAAATGCTTGACATTGAGCCAGATGGCTTAGCCGTGCTGCAAACATATGTTCAACAAGCAGGCTTGCACACACTGGAATTTTATTATTTTGAACTGGTGAGCCATGCATATTTATTTACTTGACCCTGCTTTGGTGTCACTCTGGTATTAAAACAACCAGCTACGGGAGCCGTCTCCTGCTGGCCCTGCTCGATCGACGCCTGCTCGGGCTCCGGCTCCCGCTTTGGGGTGGGGGGAAAGGCTGCTGAGCCACCCCCTGGCGTGGAGGAGCTGCCTTCTCCCCACCCCCCCTGACAAGGTGCTGCTACACGCTGGGTTTGGGGCAATGGTTTGAGGCTGGAGCAGGGGAGATTTAGGCTGGGCGCAAGGACATTCGGCAAGGGATGTTGTGATAGAATCGTAGAAGCAATAAGGCTGGAAAAGGCCTCGGAGATCAGCAAGCCCAACCTGGCACCCAACACAGGACTCAGGCACAGTTCTCCACCCTAAACCTAGATGCTGAGTCTTTTCTGGAGGTGAAGGAAGCAGGCAGAGCTTTCCAGAGCTGTGGCTCTGCCTGAGGAGGTGGCAGGAGGGCTGGATGAAGGAGTGAAACCAGTGAAGAGGAAAATAGGGAAGGCACCCAGGATTTATAGCACATCCCAGAATTCCCCCCATGGATTGTGGAGTCCTCTTCATGTTGAGGATAAAGCATTTCATAGAATCATGGAATCATAGAAGCAATAAGGTTGGAAAAGGCCTCAGAGATCATCAAGTCCAAGCTGTCACCCAACACCTTCTGACTAACTAAACCATGGCACCAAGTGCCACGTCCAATCCTTTTCAAACAGCAATCTCATTGGGTAGGACAGCATGAAAAAGACAGAGTTAGGCACAGAGGAAAGCAAGAGAAGCCACAGCAAGGTGAAAGCTATGTAAGGGAACACGATGAGGGGGAATAGGTTGGGACAGGCTGAGAGAATTTGGGCTGCTCAGCCTGGAGAAGAGAAGGCTCCAGGAAGACCTTAGAGCAGCCTTCTAGTACCTGAAGGGGGCTACAGGAGACCTGGAAAGGGACTTTTGGCAAGAGCTTGTAGTGATAGGATGAGAGGAAATGGATTGAAGCTTGAGGAGGGCAGATTTAGACTGGAGATTATGAGGGCTGGAGCCCCTCAGAGGGATGGAGAACCTCTGCTATGGGGACAGGCTGAGAGAGTTTGGGCTCTTCAGCCTGGGGAAGAGAAGGCTCCAGGAAGACCTTAGAGCAGCCTTCCAGCACCTGAAGGGGGTTTCAGGAGACCTGGGAAGGGACTTTTGACAAAAGGGCTTGTAGTGATAGGATGAGAGAATATGAATTGAATCTTAAGGAGGGCAAATTTAGACTGGAGATTCTTTCCAGTGAGAGTGGTGAGACACTGAAACAGGTTCCCCAGGGAGGTTGTGGATGTCCCCTCCCTGGAGGGGTTCAAGGCCAGGTTGGATGAAGCCTTGAGCAACCTGGCCTGGGCTGGGAGGTGTCCCTGCCCATGGCAAGGGGACTGGAACTTTAAGGTCCCTTCCAATCCAAACCATTCTATGAATCCATAAATAAGAAGAAAGTTCTTCTCAGTGAGGGTGGTGGAATATTGGAACAGGGTGCCTGGGGATGTGGTGGAGGCTCTGTCCCTGGAGACATTCAAGATCAGACTCAATGTGGCCCTGGGCAGCCTGATCTAGCTGGAGATGTCCCTGCTGCCTGCAGGGGCATTGGAAAAGATGACCTTTGAGGGTCCCTGATGCAATCTGTGAATTTCCCCACCTTGAGAAGCCAGGGTCCCTTGACAGGAGCTGTATGATGCTCTCTCACAGGTGTCCCAAACACCTTGCTGAGATCACCAAAGGAGAACAACATTTCAGTGCAAAAGGGGAAAGAATGGACGAGACACAAAATTAAAGCCTCTGGGAGGAGCAGTGTCAGGCAAACACTGAGCTGAGCAAAATCAGGCCTGTTTCCACCCCCCTTTTCCAGGCTGATATTAAATAACAGGGCATAAATCAAAGTGGTTTGACAAAACAGCAAGCAGAATGACCTGGGACCTAATGCAGAAGTTATTGCATGCTTCAGGAGGCTCTCTCCTGCCTCACACTGGCTCTGGAGCAGGCCCGAGTTGTATTTTTTGGGGTCCCAGCCCTGGAGCTGCAGAGTGCAGTACTTCATTGCTCCAAGGCAAGAGAATCATACAGCTGTTGAGGCTGGAAGAGACCTTTGAGATCATCAAGTCCATCACCTAGAGCTCACCAATCCACTGCCACTGATAAGCTACTGCTACCGATAAGCTGCTGCCACTAAACCACATCCCTCAGCACCACATCCACACATCTTTGAGAACCAAAGAATCACAGAATTGTTTAGGTTGGAGAAGCTCTCTAAGATCAAGTCCAGCCACTGACCTAATACCACCATGATCCTTAAACCATGTCTCAAAGTGCCATGGCCACAGGTTTCTTGAACACCTCCAGGCATGGTGACTCCACCACCTCATCCTGGGAACCCAGGAATTTCATCTAATACCAAATCTAAACCTCCCCTAGTGCAAATGGAGGTAATTTTCATGGCTCCATCCCTGCCTAGAGAGGCTTTTCCATGCTCATCCATCATGGTGATGACTCCTGCTTGGGCCCCATAGAATCACAGAATGCTAGAAGTTGGAAGGGACCTCCAGAGACCATCGAGTCCAACCCCTCTGCAAAGCAGGAGCACTTAGGGCACTTCACACAGGAATGCATCCAGGCTGGTTTTGAAGATCTGTGGAGAAGGAGACTCCACAACCTCTCTGGGCAGCCTGCTCCATCCTCAGCTCTACAGAGACAGACACAAGCCAGTCCAAACCAGGATGCTGTCCCTGCTTTGGGCGCTGAGTGGAAATCAGAGACAACAACCTTGCCGCGGCTGCGGCTCAAGTGGAAGAGCAGGAGCCCCGCTGTGCTTTGGCACTCCACAGCCCTGCTCATTGTTGGCTGGGTCTCTCTTTGTGCTGTTCCAGCTTCAGGGGGCAAGGACCATCAATTCTTTATGTCCCTAAAGTGCCACAGGCATCCAGGTTGCTCTTTAAATAGTAATCATGATGATAACGTTGCAGCTCCCGACAAAGCTTCACCTGCGTCCTGCTCCTCCAGCCTGCTGCAGCAAATTGCTAAGCAACACCCATTTCCCTGCTGCTCTGCAATTGGGGGGCCACATTTGTGGGAGCTCCTGATGGCCTCTGGCCCTGAGGGGCAGCCACTGCTCACTGAGGCTCTGCTGATGCTGAATATGCTCGCCTGAAACCCATCCAGATCTTCCAGAGCTGGAATTCATAGGTTCATAGAGTGGGTTGGGTTGGGAGGAACCTGAAAGATCATCTAGTGCTACCCCCCTGCCATGGGCAAGGACACCTTCCACTAGACCAGGTTGCTCAAAGCCTTATTCAACCTTGAACACCTCCAGGGAGGGGGCATCCACAGCCTCCCTGGGCAACTTGTTCTAGTGTCTCACTGCCCTCACTGGAAAGAATTCCTTCCTAATCTCCAGCCTCAATCTTCCCTGGGCAACCTGTTCCAATGTCTCAATCCTGTCACTGCCAAGATGGAGCAGCTGAAGCTCCAGATGCTGAAAAACACCAGGTGATGGGGAAATAGGGACAGAAGAGCCCAAACACCCAAAAAGTGGGGAGCTGGGTGTCAGCTCTGTGGTGTTCACTCAAATCAGAGATGGTTTTGTAGAATCATCACAGAATTGTTAGGGCTGGAAGGGACCTCACAAATCAGCCAGTTCCAACCCCCCTGCCATGCCCAGGGACACCTCACACTACAGCAGGTTGCTCACAGCCACATTCAGCCTGGCTGCAAAAGCCTCCAGGGATGAGGCTTCCACCACCTCCCTGGGCAACCTGTGCCAGTCTCTCACCACCCTCATGGGGAACAACTTCTTCCTAACATCCCATCTCAATCTACCCATTGCTAGTTTTGTTCCATTCCCCCCAGACCTATCACTCCCTGACACCCTCAAAAGTCCCTCCCCAGCTTTCTTGGAGCCCCCTGTAGATCCTGGAATGCCACAATTAGGTC
Source organism: Melanerpes formicivorus (assembly GCF_026170545.1). Lineage (NCBI taxonomy): Eukaryota > Metazoa > Chordata > Aves > Piciformes > Picidae > Melanerpes > Melanerpes formicivorus. Next base: position 1,716,194 of record NW_027142458.1, on the reverse strand, counting down.
TCCTGGGAGCCTTCTCTTCTCCAGACTGAACAGCCCCAACTCCTTCAGTCTGTCCTATATAGGAGAGGTGCTCCAGCCCTCTGCTCATCCTCATGGCTCTTCTCTGGACACCTTCCAGCATCCTTCCTGTGCTAGGGGCTCCAGGACTGGATGCAGTAGTCCAGGTGGGGTCTTACCAGAGCAGAGCAGAGGGGGAGAATCACCTCCCTCTCCCTGCTGGCTCTGCTTCTCCTGATGCAGCCCAGGATGTGGTTGGCTTTCTGTGCTGCAAGTGCTTGCTGCTGGCTCCTGTTGAGCTTCTCATCCACCAGCACCCCCAAGTGCTTTTCTTCAGGGCTGTTCTCAAGCCAGTCCCTGCCCAGCCTATATCAGTGCTTGGGATTGCCCTGACCCAGATGCAGGACCCTGCACTTGCTCTTGTTGAACCTCATGAGGTTGGCTTGTGCCCACCTCTCCAGCCTGTCAAGGTCCCTCTGGATGTCCTCCCTTCCCTCCAGCCTGTCTGCTGCACCACACAGCTTGGTGTCATCAGCAAACTTGCTGAGGGTGTCCAAGGCACCAACAAAGATGTTGAACAAGACTGGTCCCAGGACTGATCCCTGAGGGACTCCACTTGGCACCGGCCTCCACTTGGACATGGATGCATTGACAGCCACTCTTTGGGTGCGACCTTCGAGTCAGCATTTCTCCACTGAATGGTGGATAAATTTCCCTTGGTTGGGTTCTGGATTCATTGCCTATGAAACAGGATTATCCTTAGCAGGAGACAGAATTCCTCCCTTCCCAATTCCTGAATCCTCAGGGGTTCTGAAGGGCACACGCCGCTGGGCACGGTGACTTAATGAGCTCTGCCACGCCACGGCAGCGCGGGCAGATGTGTCATGTTTGGGAGCGGGGGTGCTTCCAGAAGGGCTCATTTCCAGCTAATCAGCCCTGCTCAGCAGTCACTGTGATTTATATCTGGGGATAAATCATCCTTCCCCAGCAGTGTCCAGCTGCAAGCCAGCTGAAAGCAGAAGGTGTCTCCTCAAAGTGCGGGGGGAGCCAGGAGGATGCTCTGGCAGCCTTGGAATTGCTGCTGCTTCTCTGGGAACCTCTTGTACCTCCAACACCATGGGAAGGGTCTGGAAGACAGGTCTTGTGAGGGCTGCCTGAGGGACCTGGGGTTGTTCAGCCTGAGAAAAGGAGGCTGAGGGGAGACCTTCTGCTTCTCTACAACTCCCTGGAGGGAGGCAGGAGCCAGGTTGGGGTTGGTGTCTTCTCTCAAGGAAGAAGTGAACAGACAAGAGGAAATGGCCTCAGGTTGCACCAGGGGAGGTTTAGGTTGGACATGAGGAACAATTTCTTCTCATTGAGGGTTGTCAAGGCCTGGAAGAGGCTGCCCAGGGCAGTGGTGGAATTCCCATCCCTGGAGGAGTTTCAAAGCTGTGGAGATGTGGTGCTGAGGGACATGGTTTAGTGGTGATGCAGCAGTGCTGGGTTAAAGGTTGGACTCAATGAGTGAGCAACCTGGTTGAAGCTTGAGGAGGAGAGATTGAGACCAAAGATTAGGAAGAAATTCTTTCTGGTGAGGCTGGTGAGACACTGGAACAGGTTGCCCAGGGATGCTGTGGATGCCCCCTCCTTGGAGGTGTCCAAAGCATGTTGGAAGGTGCCTTGAGCAACCTGGGCTAGTGGAAGGTGTCCCTGTCCAATGCAGGGGGCTGAAACTAGTCAATCTTTGAGGTCTCTTCCAACCCAAACCACTCTATGAATCTTTGAATCTATGAACCTCCCATCCCCACCAAAGCCCTGCTGGGAAACATAGAGCCAAGGACAGCTGCCGGTGCTTCCTTCTCCTTCAGGATAAAACGAAAACAACCAAGCAGGAGGTGGAGTTGACTCAGGCTCTGGCTCTCTATCCCCCCTCAGCCACTGCTGTGCTGTTTTCTCATAAAGTGGGCTGCTTCTCTGCTGCCCTCTAATAACTCCGGGCAGGCTCATTTCCCCGCGCCCCGCTGTGCAAACACCAAGCGGGAGGAGAGGCCCTGGCGGCTCAGCCGGCAGCACCGCCGCTGCCCAGGGAGGGCTTGTTTACCTACCTCAGTCATTTCCTCACGGATAATGTGCCTTTGGAGATCAAAGACAATCACAGATTCACCACACCTCGCCTGTGGCAGCTCCGGCGTGGCCGGCAGGTCGCAGCTCCGGCCTTTCCCTCACCGCCCCTCTGCGAGGACAGAATTAAGCAGCTTGGAAAAGACCTTTGAGGTCATCGAGTCCAACCTGTCAGCACCATCTCATCAACTAAACCATGGCACCAAGTGCCTCAGCCAGGCTCTTCTTAAACACCTCCAATATGGTGACTCCACCACCACCCTGGGCAGTACATTCCAATGGCCAATCTCTCTTGCTGGGAAGAGCTTCTTCCTAACATCCAGCCTAAACCTCCCCTGGTGCAGCTTGAGACTGTGTCCTCTTGTTCTGGTGCTGCTTGCCTGGGAGATAAGACCAACCCCCACCTGGCTACAGCCTCCCTTCAGGTAGTTGTAGAGAGCAAGAAGGTCTCCCCTGAGCCTCCTCTTCTCCAGGCTAAGCAACCCCAGCTCCCTCAGCCTCTCCTCACAGGGCTGTGCTCCAAACCCCTCCCCAGCTAAATGATCAGCTGGGAGTGATCCACTGGCTCTGACCATGGTGGGGGTTGGCTTTGAACACCTCCCATAGCTGGTGGTGTGGGTCCTTCATGGCATTACTCTTCACGAGTGAGGAGGGACCCTGCACACTCCCAGTCATTCGTGTTATTAGGGCTTTCCTCAGGGGGAAAGATAAATGGCAGCAAAGGTTAGGAGCTGTCCCGGGTTCTGTACGAGGCAGCTTACCTCACTACGGCTTTTCCTCGGTGTCAATTCTGCAGGTTTTGTGTAGGCAAGGGAGGAAAAGTTTGTGCAACTGCATTGAAATTCACAGAGTCACAGAAACATTCGCGTTGTAGGAGACCCTCAGGATCACCAAGTCCAACCCAGAACCCTACTCTACAAGGTTCATCCCTAAATCATCCCCAAGCACCACATCCAAATGACCTCTAAACGCATCCAGGGTTGGAGACTCAACCACCTCCCTGGGCAGCACACTCCAATGCCTGACATTCTGTCCCTGAAAAAATGTTTCCTAATGTCCAGTCTAAACCTACCCAGTCACAGCTTGAGGCTGTTCCCTCTTGTTCTGTCACTCATTATCTGGGAGAAGAGACCAGCTCCAGCCTCTCTACAATGTCCTTTCAGGTAGCTGTAGAGAGCAATGAGGTCTCCCCTCAGCCTCCTCTTCTCCAAACTAACCATCCCCAGCTCCTTCAGTTGCTCTTCATCAGATTTATTCTCCAGGCCCTTCCCAGCTTCCTTGCCCTCCTCTGCACTGGCTCCAGCACCTCCACATCTCTCTTGTATTGAGGTGCCCAAAACTGGACACAACACTCGAGGAGTGGCCTCACCAGAGCTGAGTACAGGGGGAAAATCACCTCCCTGCTCCTGCTGCACACAGCATTTCTGACACAAGCCAGGATGCCATTGGCTTCCTTGGCCATTTTGGCACACTGCTGGCTCATATTCACTTGCTTGTCCATTAGAATCCCTAGGTTCCTTCCTGCCAGGTGGCTCTCCAGCTTTCAGGTTCAATGCTTTTTTTAATGCTAAAAAAGAATAAGTAGGTGATGATGGGCACACACCATGCCCTCCCTCACAAGCACATGGAGATGATGGGCACACACCATGCCCTCCCTCACAAGCACATGGAGATGATGGGCACACACCATGCCCTCCATCACAAGCACATGGAGATGATGGGCACACACCATGCTCTCCATCACAAGCACATGGAGATGATGGGCACACACCATGCTCTCCCTCACAAGCACATGGAGATGATGGGCACACACCATGCTCTCCATCACAAGCACAGGGAGATGATGGGCACACACCATGCTCTCCATCACAAGCACATGGAGATGATGGGCACACACCATGCCCTCCATCACAAGCACATGGAGATGATGGGCACACACCATGCTCTCCCTCACAAGCACATGGAGATGATGGGCACACACCATGCCCTCCATCACAAGCACATGGAGATGATGGGCACACACTATGCTCTCCATCACAAGCACAGGGAGATGATGGGCACACACTATGCCCTCCATCACAAGCACATGGAGATGATGGGCACACACCATGCTCTCCATCACAAGCATACTATGGGGACATGGTTTAATGCCCATGGTGGTGTTGGGTTGATGGTAGGACTTGATGATCTTAGATGTCTTTTCCAGCCCAAACAATTCTATCATTCTATGCAAAATATTTGTGTAATGTTATTTGCCCTTGCCAGGTGTTTCTGGGCTTGGGTCTGCAGCAGAGTGGGAGCCTCAGGGCTCCCCCAGGGGCCATCCTGCTCTTTTTGCCCAGCTCTGGGTGTCCAGCTAAGCCCCAGTAAAGGCAGTGAAGGCACCATGACCACAGCACCAGACTGAGACACTGTAGTCCTTATTTACATGGGCTCAGGGTGGCCTGCAACATCATGATGCTGTGGATGGAGGTGATCCATTAGGCAAGGCAGGACCAGCTCTGTGGCCATGTTCTTGGCACCCACCCCTTCAGTGGCTGGCCTTGGATCATCCATCCCTCCTGCACACTGCTGTGCTCAGAAGGAGGGTGAAACCTCTGGGGGTGCTCCTGGTACCAGCCCACAGCTCCCTGCCAGTGTGAGTGATGCCCAAATGGCTCTGCAGGAGCCCAGCTGGCTTCCCAAAGCTGCTCTGTGGTGACCATGGTTTAGTTGATGAGATGGTGTTGGGTGACAGGTTGGACTTGATGATCTCAAAGGTCTTTTCCAACCTGGTTAATTCTATTCTATTCTATTCTATTCTATTCTATTCTATTCTATTCTATTCTATTCTATTCTATTCTATTCTATTCTATTCTATTCTATTCTATTCTATTCCATTCCATTCCATTCCATTCCATTCCATTCCATTCCATTCCATTCCATGGGGGATGAAGAGGATGCCCACAGAGGCAGCCATGAGGTCCATGCACCAGCCTGTGCCCACACTCACCTCAGGGGTACTGGCTTCCTCAGGATTGTGTCCTCCAGTCAGGAGAAGGTGTGGCTCATGGTCCACTGCCTCACTCCTGCTGCCCTGGGTGGAGCCCCAGCTCCATTATTGTCATTCTGTCCCCTGGCATTTTGCCTCCAGGCCCTGGCAATGCAAGCACTGCAGCCCATGCCAAGGTGCCCTTGTCCCTTGGGACTACAGAGGGAAACTGTGGACCCCCTGTCACTTTCTCTGTGCCCCACAGCTCCAGAGTTCCTTCAGTATGACCATGGTCCATCCAATGTCAAGCTGCCCTTGTCCCCTGGGGCTATGAAAGGCACTTATGGACCCTGTGGCATCTTCCCCAAGCCTTGCAGCTCCACCAGCTCACCACCCTCACACCCTGCAACAGGCATTGGGGTACAGAGGGGGTGATGTCCTCTCAGGAGCCCAGCTTAGGGACAATGGTTTGGAACTGGAGCAGGGGAGATTTAGGTTGGACTTGAGGAGGGAAGTTCTTCACAGTGAGGGTGGTGAAATACTGGGACAAGCTGCCCAGGGAGGTGGTGGAGGCTCCATCCCTGGAAACATTCAAGACCAGATTTGATGTGGGCCTGATTCCAGGGCATGGGGGGAGAGAAGGAACCTCCTCCCCTAGGGAGGATGAGTCCTGGGTGCTCCAGCTACCTGGGGATGGAATCACCATCTGGGTGGATAAGAGCTGGGGCACAGGGATATGGTTGAGGCCCCATCCCTGGAAACATTCAAGACCAGGTCTGATGTGGGCCTGATTCCAGGGCATGGAGGGAGTGAAGGAATCTCCTTCCCTAGGGAGGACGAGTCCTGGGTGCTCCAGCTACCTGGGGACCATTGCTGACGGTGTGGAATCACCAGCTGGGTGGATAAGAGCTGGGGCACAGGGATGTGGTTGAGGCTCCATCCCTGGAAACATTCAAGACCAGATTTGATGTGGGCCTGATTCCAGGGCATGAAGGGAGTGAAGGAACCTCCTTCCCTAGGGAGGATGAGTCATAGTATCATAGTATCAGTCGGGGTTGGAAGGGACCACAAGGATCATCTAGTTCCAACCCCCCTGCATGGGCACAGGGATGTGGTTGAGGCCCCATCCCTGGAAACATAAAAGATCAGACTTGATGTGGCCCTGGGCAGCCTGCTCTAGTTGGAGGTGTCCCTGCTGCCTGCAGGGGGAGGTTGGCCAAGATGACCTTTGACAGTCCCTTCCAACCTGCTGCAATCTGTGACTCTGGGGGCGTTTGGGGACCCTGTAGGTGGGCCATCCCCCCTCAGGCCCACCCTGGGTGAGGCTGGGAGAGGGGATGGGGCGGGATGGAGCAGAGCCCGGCACTGGGGAGGAAAGTTTGTAAAGAAAGTACTGAACACAGACTTCCCAGGGTATCAGAAGGAAAATTTATGCATCGCCTTTGAGTTCAACTTCTCCATTAAAGCTTTTCCCCTATAATCTGGGGAGTTCTTATCTTGGTGACTTATGATGTTATGGAGGGGCTCATGCATGGAAAATGTCAATAGAAATAGTAACTCTAGAAGGGAAGGGCCTCCTAATTAGTCCCCATTTAGATTTTATGATGGCTTTGAGATCTGCTCATCCTGACAGTGCGCACTCTGGTTACATATTGTTCTAGCCTGAGGGAACCATAGGAAAATCCAGATTTATTGTACCTATCATACCAGCATATTTCATTTGCCATTATGAGCAGCCATCTCGCAATGATGCAGGAGTATTTATTACAGATTAAATTGTAGGACCTGGATGGTTTAGTGAGGTTCTTGAGGTATCATTTATGTCATTAACTGGCTCATTATCAGATCTGCAAATCTCAATTCTCCCTCTCTCCTCCCCCCCCCCCCCCCCCCCCCTTTTTTTTTTTTCCCCCCCTTTCTTTTTCCCCCCTTTGCTTTTTGCACCTTCTGCTGAAGAGCAGGGGCCTAGGTGTGGGGGGTGGGTGTCTGGTGGGTCCTGGAGTGTGCTGCATGACTGCACACCTTTGGCCACACCTTGAGTCCTGTGTCCAGCTTTGGGCCCCTCAGGTTAGGAAAGATGTTGAGGTGCTGGAAGGTGTCCAGAGAAGGGCAACAAAGCTGGGGAGGGGTTTGGAGCACAGCCCTGTGAGGAGAGGCTGAGGGAGCTGGGATTGCTTAGCCTGGAGGAGGCTCAGGGGAGACCTTCTTGCTGTCTACAACTCCCTGAAGGGAGGTTGTAGCCAGGTGGGGCTTGGTCTCTTCTCCCAGGCACCCAGCACCAGAAGAAGAGGACACAGTCTCAAGCTGCACCAAGGGAGGTTTAGGCTGGATGTTAGGAAGAAGTTCTTCATAGAAAGAGAGATTGACTGTTGGAATGTGCTGCCCAGGGAGGTGGTGGAGTCACTGTCACTGGAGGTGTTTAGGAAGAGACTGGATGAGGCACTCGGTGCCATGGTTTAGTTGATGAGATGGTGTTGGGTGATAGGTTGGACTTGATGATCTCTGAGGTCTTTTCCAACCTGGTTAATTCTATTCTATTCTATTCTATTCTATTCTATTCTATTCTATTCTATTCTATTCTATTCTATTCTATTCTATTCTATTCTATTCTATTCTATTCTATTCTATCCTATCCTATCCTATCCTATCCTATCCTATCCTATCCTATCCTATCCTATCCTATCCTATTTGTGTGACCACAGACATGTGTATGTGTGCATTTGTGGGCCTGATTCCAGGGCATGGCGGGAGTGAAGGAACCTCCTCCCCTAGGGAGGATGAGTCCTAGGTGCTCCAGCTACCTGGGGACCATCGCTGACGGTGTGGCATCACCAGCTGGGTGGATAAGCGCTGGGGCACCGGGATGCGGTCAAGGCCCCATCCCTGGAAACACTGAAGATCAGACTTCATGTGGCTCTGGGCAGCCTGATCTAGTTGGAGGTGTCCCTGCTGCCTGCAGGGGGATGGGATGAGCAAGATGACCTTGGATGGTCCCTTCCAACCTGACGCAATCTAGGAAGACTTCGGGCGTTTCACCCCAAATCGTTTCCTCCCTCGCTCCTCCCCAGCCAACCGCAAGCTGGGAAGGAAAAGCTGGGAAGGAAAAGCTGGCAAAGCTGGTGGTGGGAGAGGAGATAATTTAATAATTTATTTTAATTATTTAATCTACTTCTTTTATTTAATTATTTAATTATTTAACAAGCCTGTTCCAGGCAGGAGCTTATTACCGGTGGCGAAAGAACACGCCGGATTATTTTCTCTCCCTCCCTCTCTCTTCCTCTCTCTCTCTCTCTCTCTCTCTCTCCCTCCCTCCCTCTCTCTCTCTGTTTCATGCTTTATCACTACTTGGAGAATTATTTGAAGAGGTTTAATCCAGCCTTGATTGTTGTTGTTAATGGAAGGAGAATAGGTTGTTCTTACATCTGCTCTCCAGAAGAGTCGCGGGCAGAGAGGAGCTTCCCGGCTCCTCCACCTCTCCTCCGTTCCCTGATATTATTTGAATTTATTGTTGGATGCAGCTCATGTCCCCTCCCTTGTTGGTATTTGCCCTGTTTACTCTCCTATATTGCTTTTTCATCAAACCAGGCAGTGGCATTTAAGTTGTTGTGTTCTTTGGTATTAAAAGGCACTCGGTACAAGCCCGGGAGCACATCCTGGATTGTGGGGTTCAGGGCACGGAGCTCTCCCACTGTTTGGTTGCTCTGATTGATTAATTCTCGTGATGGGTGATATTGGAGGGGAGATGGATGCTTGGGAAGGGGGCAAGAACATGGGGGAATCTCTTCCCTCCCTTCACTTTGCAAGCCAGAGGCAGGAAAGAGCTGTCTGAAGATGGCTGATTGTACCTGAGTTCTGTACAAGCGGTAATTTGAGGGCTCTGAATTGGTGACATGAAGAGGATCAATACAGGCAAATATGATCTTCAGAGGTCCCTTCATGGAACTACAGAATGGTTGAATGGCTTAGGTTGGAGGGGAACTTAGAGATCAACTGCTCCAATCCCCCTGCCATAGGCAGGGACACCTTCCACTAGACCCAGGTGGCTCAAGGCTGCATCCAGCCTGGCCTTGAGCACCTCCAGGGAGGGGACATCCACAACCTCCCTGGGGAACCTGTTCCAGTGTCTCACCACCCTCACTGGAAAGAATTTCTCCCTAATCTCCAATCTCAATCTGTCCTCTTCCAGCTCAAAGCCATTGTCCTTTTCCTATCACTCCCTAATTTCTCCCTAATCTCCAGTCTCCATCTCCCCTCTTCCAGCTCAAAGCCATTGTCCTTTTCCTATCACTCCCTAATTTCTCCCTAATCTCCAGTCTCAATCTCTCCTCTTCCAGCTCAAAGCCATTGTCCCTCTCCATCTTTCCAGTAGCCTCCTTCAGGTACTGGAAGGCTGCTCTAAGGTCTCCCTGCAGCCTTCTTGCACCTGATCATTAGTTCTGATTCTACCTCAGAGTTATTTCTGTACCAGTGATCATTTTGGGGCTCCAAACTGGTGGCCTGAAGAGGATCAAAACAGGCAATTGATGATCTTTGCTGACCCCTTCCAACCCCTACCATCCTGTGGTTCAGTGATTCTGTGTAATTGCCTCTTCCAGAACCCAGGGGTGGTTCATCAGGGCACTTTCACAGCATCACAGATTGCATTGTGTTGGAAAGGACTCTCGAAGGTCATTGTGCAGTGAGCAGGGCTGTCTCCAGCTAGATCATTTTGCATGGCTGCAGCATCATGGAAACATGGAATCATGGAATGTTTGGGGTTGCAAAGGAATTGTAAAGGTCATCTAGTCCAGGTTCCAAAGCTGCACAGCTCTGTGGGTGCCCATGTGGCACCATAGCAGAGGGAAACACTTTAGGATGATGCTCCAGCAAAGGGCAAGGACCAAAGGAGGTGAGAATGAAATTCAAGCCTGATAGAAGCCCAGCTGGAATGTCTCCAAGACAAGATGGTTTGCACCCAAATATTTTCTGCCTATCTCCAATTAAACTTAGAATCACAGAATCATAGAATTGTCAGGGTTGGAAAGGACCTCAAGGATCAGACAGTTCCAACCCCCCTGCCATGGCCAGGGACACCTCACACTACAGCAGGTTGCTCACAGCCACATCCAGCCTGGCTGCAAACACCTCCAGGCAGGAGGCTTCCACCACCTCCCTGGGCAACCTGTGCCAGTCTCTCACCACCCTCACGGGGAACAACTTCTTCCTCACATCCAATCTCAATCTACCCATTGCTAGTTTTGTTCCATTCCCCCAGTCCTATCACTCCCTGACACCCTCAAAGTCCCTCCCCAGCTTTCTTGTAGCCCTCTTCAGATACTGGAAGGCCACAATGAGGTCTCCTTGGAGCCTTCTCTACTCCAGACTGAACAGCCCCAACTCCCTCAGTATTTCAACCTGTTGCATTGCAGCCCAGATAATTAATACAAACTAATGAAGCCATGGTGGAAGGTCCATGAGGAGTCTCAGCCCCATCCACTGCCCAGGGCACCTAGAGCTTCCCCCTAGCTCCATCCTGCTTACCCTGATGGGAGAGATATCTGTAAATATGAATATTGTAACCTCCAGAGATCATAATAAATGTTGGTGATGTGCACAAATGAACCCTTTGGACTTTTTGGGGCTGTGCTGATAATTTTATTTAATTAGTACCTAATTACCCTTCCCCCTGCCTCCCCCCCCCCCCCCCCCCATCTTTTCCATGTCTTCTAACAGAGCTCTCTGCTTCAGAATCATAGAATCAATAAGGTTGGATGAGACCTCAGAGATCATCAAGTCCAACCTGTCACCCAACACCTCATGACTACTAAACCATGGCACCAAGTGCCACGTCCAATCCCCTTTTTAACACCTCCAGGGATGGTGACTCCACCACCTCCCTGGGCAGCACATTCCAATGGCCAACAACTCTCTCAGTGAAGACCTTTCTCCTCATCTCCATCCTAAACTTCCCCTGTCACAGCTTGAGACTGTGTCCTCTTGTTCTGGTCCTGGTTGCCTGGATAAAGAGACCAACCCCCACCTGCCTACAACCTCCCTTCAGATAGCTGTAGACAGCAATAAGGTCTCCCCTGAGCCTCCTCTTCTCCAGGCTAAGCAACCCCAGCTCCCTCAGCCTCTCCTCACAGGGCTGTGCTCCAAACCCCTCCCCAGCTTTGTTGCCTTTCTCTGGACACATTCAAGAGTCTCAATGTCCTCTTAAACTGAGGGGCCCTGAACTGGACACAGGACTCAAGGTGTGGCCTAACCAGTGCTGAGCACAGGGCAGAATGACCTCCCTGCTCCTGCTGGCCACACTGTTCCTGATGCAGGCCAGGATGCCATTGACCTTCTTGGCCACCTGGGCACACTGCTGCAATCCAGGCTGAAAATAGGGAGTACTTAGGCTGTGCTTTTGCCTTGAAAAGACTCAGAATCCCCTAAGCATTAAAGAAAACCCAAAAGGTGTTTAAATCAGATGCTGCTCTCTGAGCTATAAATGGCCCTCTCCTCTTTATTTCATTGATTTTGCATTCTCCTTTGCCAACTCTTTTGCATTTCATTTATTTTGCCTTTTTTTCCTTTGCAAGCACTTTTGCACTTCATTTAGCTTGTGATTTCCTTTATCACTTTTAAAACACAACAAAACAAAAGGGAGATTTTATAGACTGAAAAATGGACTACAGGTTATTCACCTAAGAAAGAGGGAAAATGTTGGATAGTCATCTGAAAGCAGTCTTCTAACACTTCTGCCTTCAGTGTTGGCATTGGGGAAGGGAATTTGCCATTGGAACAGGTTGCTCAGGGAGGTGGTGGAGTCCCCATCCCTGGAGGTGCTCAAGAAACCTGTGGCCATGGCACTGTGGGACGTGGTTTAATGGCCCTGGTGGTGTTGGGTTGAAGGTTGGATTTGATGATCTTGGTGTTCGCTTCTCACCCAACCCATTCTGTGACAGCAATTATTAACCAAAACCCAGTAACCAATCCCTTTACCCAGGATGGTCACCAGTACTGAGCAAAGCCTTCGACACTGTCCCACACCACATCCTGGTCTCCAAGCTGGTGACACATGGGTTTGATGGGTGGACCACTGGATGGATAAGGAACTGGCTTGATGGCCGCACCCAAAGAGTGGCTGTCAATGGCTCCATGTCCCAGTGGAGGCCAGGGACAAGCAGAGTCCCTCAGGGATCAGTCCTGGGACCTGTCTTATTCAACATCTTTGTGGGGGACATGGACAGTGGCATTGAGTGCACCCTCAGCAAGTTTGCTGATGACACCAAGCTGTGTGGTGCAGCAGACAGGCTGGAGGGAAGGGAGGCCATCGAGAGGGACCTGGACAGGCTGGAGAGGTGGGCACAGGCCAACCTCATGAAGTTCAATAAGAGCAAGTGCAGGGTCCTGCATCTGGGTGGAGGCAATCCCAGGCACAAATACAGGCTGGGCAGTGACTGGCTGGAAAGTAGCCCTGAGGAGAGAGACTTGGGGGTGCTGGTGGACAAAAAGCTCAACATGAGCTCTCAGTGTGCACTTGCAGCCCGCAAAGCCAATCAGATCCTGGGCTGCATCAGGAGAAGTGTGGCCAGCAGGTCGAGGGAGGTGATCCTCCCCCTCTACTCAGCCCTGGTGAGACCCCACCTGGAGTACTGTGTCCAGTTCTGGAGCCCCTATTACAAGAGGGATGTGGAGGTGCTGGAGCGTGTCCAGAGAAGGGCCACGAGGATGATCAGAGGGCTGGAGCACCTCTCCTATGAGGACAGACTGAAGGAGTTGGGGCTGTTCAGTCTGGAGAAGAGAAGGCTCCGAGGTGACCTCATTGTGGCCTTCCAGTATCTGAAGGGGGCCTACAGGAAGGCTGGGGAGGGACTGCTCAGGATATCAGGTAGTGCTAGGACTAGGGGGAATGGAATGAAGCTGGAGGTGGGGAGATTCAGGCTAGATGTGAGGAGGAAGTTCTTCACCATGAGAGTGGTGAAACCCTGGAATGGGTTGTCCAGGGAGGTGGTCGAGGCCCCGTCCCTGGGGGTGTTTAAGAGCAGGCTGGATGAGGCTCTGTCCAGCCTGATCTAGTGTGGGGTGTCCCTGCCCATGGCAGGGGGGTTGGAACTAGATGATCCTTGTGGTCCCTTCCAACCCTGAATGAAACTATGAGAAACTTGGGGCTGGAAGAGTCATCTCCCCCAGCCTAGAGGTTCCTTGAAGGTGCTGCTGAATAAAGACAGACCTACAGCATGATGAAACCATAGAACTGTTTGGGCTTGGAAAAGACCTCAGAGATCATTAAGTCCAACCACTGACCCAAACCCCACCATGGCCATTAAAGCATGTCCCAAAGTGCCATGGCCACAGGTGTCTTGAACACCTCCAGGCATGGTGACTCCACCACCTCCCTGGGCAGCCTGTTCCAGTGCCTGACCACTCTTGCAGCAAAGAAATTGTTCCTCATCTCCAACCTAAACCTCCCCTGGCACAATTTCAGGACATTTCCTCTCCTTCTATCACCTGATACTAGGGAGAAGAGACCAACCCCCACCTCACTCCAGCCTCCTTTCACAGGGAGTTGTAGAGAGCAATGAGGTCTCCCCTCAGCCTCTTCTTCTCCAGCCTAAACACCCCCAGTTCCTTCAGCTGCTCCTCAGCAGACCTGCTCCCCAGACCCTTCACCTGCTTCATTGTCTCAACTGCCACCATATAAATCAGCTCCTGGAAACAGGAGGCTGAGCAGAGCCTGCTCTGTGCTGCTGCTCTCCCCAAGCTCAGCCTTTGGGGGATCACCACAGTACTGAGCTCACTTGCAGTGCTGGGTCAAAGATCAGGTGATGCCCTCCCAGGAGCCCAGATTCAAGACAATGGTTTGAAACTGGAACAGGGGACATTAAGGTTGGACATGAGGAAGGAGATTCTTCACAATGCAGGTGGTGAAATACTGAAACAAATTGCCCAGGGACGTTTTGGAGGCTCCATCCCTGGACACATTCAAGAATCAGGTTTGATGTGGCCCTGGGCAGCCTGATCTAGTTGGAGATGTCCCTGCTGCCTGCAGGGGGGTTGGCCAAGATGGCCTTTGAGAGTCCCTTCCAACCTGCTGCAATCTGTGACTCTTGGGGTGTTTGGGGAACCCTGTAGGTGGGACATCCCCCCCTCAAGCTCATCCCTCTCCCCAGGCTCAGCCGTTGGGAGATCACCACAGTCCTGAGTTCACTTGCAGTGCTGGGTCAAAGATTGGACTAGAGAATCTCGAAGGTCTCTTCCAACCAAAGATATTCTGTGATTCTCCTGGGATTCTGTTCTGTTTCGAGGCTGATCTGGCCCCGTTGGCAGCGCTGGTGCTGGCTGGGTTGCCGTAGGAACCAGGAATTCAAAGGCAACATGCTCGGGGAGGAGAAATGTCTGCTAATTAAATGTGAATAGCATTGATGAGGTGCCAGAGCTGGGAAAGCTTAGCTCAGGATGGCCCTGTCGTGCGTTGGAAAGCACACACACACACATCCACAGAGAGAAAAACGCAGCCAGGAGAGGTTTGCGAGGCTTCACAGTATCACAGAGTGGTAGGGGTGGGGAGGGACCTCTGGAGATCAATAAGTCCAACTCCCTGTCAAAGCAGGGTCACCTAGACTCCTGTACGGCCCAGACACTCCTCTCTGGGGAGAGTTCCATATGTTGGGGAGAGCAGAAAGGTTTGTATGTGGAAGGGACACTTTACACAGTGTTCTTCCTTTGGAGGCTGTAAATTCCATCCCCTCCTGCCTATACCCCCTCACAGAAGGGCAACAAAGCTAGTGAAGGGTCTGAGGAACTGGTCCTGTGACTTGTGACTGAGGGAACTGGGGTCGTTCAGCCTGGAGAAGAGGTGGCTGAGGGGAGAGCTCATTGCTCTCTACAACTCCCCGAGAGGAGGCTGGAGTGAGGGGGGGGATGGTCTCTTCTCCCTAGTATCAGGTGATAGGACAAGAGGAAATAACCTGAAATTGTACCAGGGGAGGTTTAGGTTGGAGATCACTGAGAGAGTCCTTAGCCATTGGAATGTGCTGCCCAGGGAGGTGGTGGAGTCACCACCCCTGGAGGTGCTCAAGAGGGGATTGGATGTGGCACTTGGTGCCATGGTTTAGTCATGAGGTCTGTGGTGACAGGTTGGACCTGATGATCTTTGAGGTCTCTTCCAAACTTGGTGATTCTGTGAGATGAGGAAGAATTTCTTAGCTGCAGGAGTGGTCAGGCACTGGACCAGGCTGCCCAGGGAGGTGGTGGAGTCCCCATCCCTGGAGGGGTTCAAGAAACCTGTGGCCATGGCACTTTGGGATGTGGTTTGGGCCACGGGGGTGTTGGGTTGAAATTTGGACTTGATGACCTTAGAGGTCTTTCCAGCTGAAACAGTTCCATGATTCTCTGACTGCATCTCCATAGCCAGCGCTGCAGTGAGTGCTGGGAGCCCTGATGACCCCTCACCAACACACCACTGCTGGGCTGGAATTTGTCTTGTTGGAAAGGGACCTGGCAACCATGAGGCTGGGACAGCCCGTGGCAGGGTCAGGGGGATCCCATCCCTCTTGTTCCTGGGGTTGTTATGACCCACGTGCAAGACTCAGCACTTGGCCTTGTTGAACCTCATCCCATTGGCCTTGGCTCATTGATCAAGCCTGGACAGATCCTTCTGTAGACCCTTCTTACCCTTAAGCTTTCCAACCCCTCACAAATACTGTCCTCAGCACCCTTAACAAAGCTGGGGAGGGGTTTGGGGCACAGCCCTGTGAGGAGAGGCTGAGGGAGCTGGGGTTGCTTAGCCTGGAGAAGAGGAGGCTCAGGGGAGACCTTCTTGCTCTCTCCAACTCCCTGAAGGGAGGTTGTAGCCAGCTGGGGGTTGGTCTCTTCTGCCAGGCAACCAGGACCAGAACAGGAGGACACAGTCTCAAGCTGTGCCAGGGGAAGTTTAGGCTGGATGTTAGGAAGAATTTCTTCATAGAAAGAGAGATTGGCCATTGGGATGTTCTGCCCAGGGAGGTGGTGGAGTCCCCATCCCTGGAGGTGTTTAGGAAGAGATTGGATGAGGCACTTGGTGCCATGGTTTAGTTGATGAGATGGTGTTGGGTGATAGGTTGGACTTGATGATCTTGAAGGTCTCTTCCAACCTGGTCTGGTCTATTCCATTCCATTCCATTCCATTCCATTCCATTCCATTCCATTCCATTCCATTCCATTCCATTCCATTCCATTCCATTCCATTCCATTCCATTCCACTCTATTGTGTTCTCCTGCTCCCTCAGCACCCTGTGGACACAGAGACTGGTGGGCAGCAGACAGATGTAGCAGCCTGGCCTTTGGGGGGGCAGGCGGTGGCCAGGAGATGGCTGCTCAGATGGAGGAGCCCCTGGAAGAAAGACAAGCTGCTCCTGGTGCCCCTGAGCATTTGCAATTTATATGTCCCTGTCAGATAGAGAGTTTGATGACTCTAATGTCATGTTTGTCCTTCACCCAGAGAAAATCTCCTTTTAAAGATCACCAGCCCATCTCTGTTGACAGGAACCGTGCAGGTCACGGCAGTAACATGTGTTGGGTTTTTCCAAAATGCTGATCTTATT
The DNA here is from genome assembly GCF_026170545.1 of Melanerpes formicivorus. NCBI lineage: Eukaryota > Metazoa > Chordata > Aves > Piciformes > Picidae > Melanerpes > Melanerpes formicivorus. The sequence goes on along the minus strand of NW_027142458.1, from coordinate 1,699,574 downwards.
TAACCATCAAAAAAAAAGGCCACCCCCAACCCCAAGCCTGCCATTCCTGCCCCCAAACCTGCCATTCCTGCCCCCAAACCTGCCATTCCTGCCCCCAAGCCTGCCATTCCTGCCCCCATGCCTGCCATTCCTGCCCCCAAGCCTGCCATTCCTGCCCTCAAACCTACCATTCCTACCCAAAACCCTGCCATTCCCACCCCAAACATACCATTCCCACCCCCAAACCTGCCATTTCTACCCCCAAAAATGACATTCCTGCCCCCAAACTTGCCATTCCTGCCCTCAAGCCTGCCATTCCCACCCCCAAGCCTGCCATTCCCACCCCCAATCCTGCCATTCCTGCCCCCAAGCCTGCCATTCCTGCCCCCAATCCTGCCATTCCCACCCCCAATCCTGCCATTCCCACCCCTAAGCCTGCCATTCCCACCCCCAAGCCTGCCATTCCTGCCCCCTAACCTGCCATTCCTGCCCTCAAACCTACCATTCCTACCCAAAACCCTGCCATTCCCACCCCTAACCCTGCAATTCCCACCCCCAAGCCTGCCATTCTCACCCCCAAACCTGCCATTCCCACCCCCAAACTTGCCATCCCCCCCCAAATTTGCCATTCCTACCCCCATACCTGACATTCCCACCCCCAAACCTGCCATTCCTACCCCCATACCTGACATTCCCACCCCCAAACCTGCCATTCCTATCCCCCAAAAATGACATTGCCACCCCCAAACCTGCCATTCCTACCCAAACCCCTGCCATTCCCACCCTCAAACCTGCCATTCCCGAGCTGGCTGGGACTTGGACCAAGCCCAGCTCTGGAGGGGCATTGGATCTGGTGTGGGTGAAGCCTGTTTTGCTCCTCTGATGTCACCAGGGTTGGTCCCACAGGATTTTTCACCTCTCCTGAGGCTCCCTGGAATGTGGTTATTTTCCTGTCTTGCCAGGAGCCTCCTGCTCAGCCCTGGTGGTGTTGTTCCCCACAAATCCCCAACCACCTTAGAAGAGGACTAGGTCCACCAGGCCACCTCTGCACAACACCAGCAAGGCTGTGTTGGGTGCAGCAACTCCCCTTCTAACCATCTTTAGAGCCAGGCAGAGACTGAGCCACCAGCAAGGAGCACATCCACTTCTGCCTGTACTTCTGCTGGCAGAGCCCTGCCTGCATTTTGGGGTGGGGAGCCAGCAGGAGCTTCTAAGGACTCTTTTCCTCCCACCTGCCCCATTTGGCACCACAAACCCCCTGGGATGGATCCCTGAAACCTAAGGACATCCTCCAGGAGGTTTCAGAGGGCTCTGGACCAGGTTCAGTGAAATAAGTTTTAGGGTGGATGTTAGGAAGGAGTTCTTCCCAGCAAGAGAGATTGGCCACTGGAATGTGCTGCCCAGGGAGGTGGTGGAGTCACCATCACTGGAGGTGTTTAGGAAGAGCCTGGCTGAGGCACTTGGTGCCATGGTTTAGTTGGTTAGATGGTGCTGGGTGATAGGTTGGACTTGATGATCTCAAAGGTCTTTTTCAACCTGGTCTATCCTATCCTATCCTATCCTATCCTATCCTATCCTATCCTATCCTATCCTATCCTATCCTATCCTATCCTATCCTATTTTCTGTTCTATTTTCTGTTCTATTCTATTCTGAAGAAATTAGGTTTCAAGAGAGACAGGAAACTGCTGGAGAGAGTCCAGGGGAGGTTGCAAAGATGCTAAGGAGCCTGGAACATCTCTGTGAGGAGGAAAGGCTGAGAGCCCTGGGGCTGTGGAGTCTGGAGAAGAGCAGCCCCAGAGGGGATCTGATCAGTGCTCAGCAAGAGCTAAAGGAGCTGTAGGGGGCGAGAGGCTGGGGCCAGACTCTTGTCAGTGGTGCCCAGGGACAGGACAAGGGGCAATGGGCACAAAGTGGAAGCCAGGAGGTTCCACCTGAAGATGAGAAGAAACTTGTTTAGTGTGAGGGTGCTGGAGGCCTGGAGCCAGAGAGATTGTGGAGTCTTCTTGTCTGGAGAGCTTCCAAAGCTATCTGGCCATTGTGCTGCTGGGCAAGCTGCTGTGGGTGCCCCTGGTGTAGCAGGAGGGTTGGACTGGATGATCTCCAGAGGTCACTTCAAACCTTCACCATTGTGTGGGTCACCCTGCTTCTGCCTGAAGGACTTGGCCATCCTGGGGCTTTGCCTCCATCTCCTCAGCAGTCCTGTATGTGATAAAGCTGGGTGCTCACCTTACAGCATGCAATGACTGCTCAGTACAATGCACACCCAGTGCAACCCAACTGAACACAGCCCTAAAAGCAGGGGGAAAAGAAACCAGCTGGAAGGGCCTGACCCAGCAGTTCTCCACCCAAGAAGGGAGGGTCCATGGCCATTTTTCTGTTGTGGTCTTGGAGCTGGTGGCTCAGCCTGGTGTCTGTGGGGTGCAGGCTGGATCCCAGGCAGACATGTAACTGCTATTAATTTGAGAGGAATTATGTGAATTGTAGAGCAAGAGCTGAGTATCCTCCTGAGGGCTGCTGTTAGGATGTTTACCATCAATATTCATGAAGTCTTCTTCTTCTTCTTGAAAAAAAAAAGAAGAAAAACAACACAACCAACCAAAAAACCACAAGCAGCAGCAGCAGCAGCAGGGAAATTGTGCTCTAAACCAGGGAGAAGAGGCCAAGCTTTTGGCAGAGCTTGTGAAAACAGCATCTTCTCCAAGGCATTTCCACTCTGTGCTTCCCCAGGGTGCTGTTCTGAGTTACAGACAGTGATTGAAGCCAGCCAGTTGTGGTGGTACCATCCCCAGCTCAGGAGGGACAGGGATCTGCTAGAGTCCAAGGGAGAGCTACCAGGATGCTGAAGGGACTGCAGCACTGCCCTGTGAGGAGAGGCTGAGAGCCCTGGGGCTGATTAGTCTGGAGAAGAGAAGGCTGAGAGGGGATTTCATCAATGTTTATCAATATCTGAGGGCTGAGGGTCAAGAGAGAGGCAACAGGCTCTGCTCAGCTGCTCCCTGTGATAGGACAAGGGGCAATGGATAGAAACTTCAGCACAGGAGGTTCCACCTCAACATGAGAAGGAACTTCTTCACTGGGAGGGTCACAGAGCACTGGAACAGGCTGCCCAGAGGGGTTGTGGAGTCTCCTTCTCTGGAGCCTTTCCAGCCCCATCTGGATGTGTTCCTGTGTGAGCTGTGCTGGATTCTATGCTCCTGCTCTGGCAGGGGGTTGGACTTGATCTCTAGAGGTCCCTTCCAACCCCTAACACCCTGTGATCCTGTGATCAGCATCTCCATATCTGGCCTCCTGAGGAAATTGATGGGCCTTGATTCACCATTTGCTCTGGGGTTCTTCAGCCAGGACAACCTGCAACATGCAGCTTTAGGAGAAAGAATGGCACCAAAGCCACTTCTCACATTCACAGACCGATTCACAGATTACACTGGATTGGAAAGCACCCTCAAAGGACCCCCTGCAATAAGCAGGGACATCTCCAACTAGGTCATGCTGCCCAGGGTCACATCAGCTCTGAATATCTCCTCTGGGCAGTGCTTCAAGGGTGGGTGTCAGGAGGATGGGACCAATCTCTTTTCAGTGGTGCCCAGTAACAGGGCAAGTGATAGTGGGCACAAACTGGAAGAGAGGAAGCTCCATCTAAACCTGAGGAAGAACTTTTCCAATTTAAGGGTGATAGAGCACTGGAGCAAGCACCAGAGATGTGGTGAAGTCTTCATCTTTGGAGACATTCCAGACCAGCCTGGATGTGTTTCTCTTGTGACCTTCTCCAGGTCACCCTGCCTTGGCAGGGGTGTTGGACTGGATGACCTCCATAGGTCCCTTCCAACCCCTACCATGCTGTGGCTCTGTGGTGTGGGTGGATGTGCTGATAGGGTTTGTGCTGAGTGCCAAAAGGCAATGTCCTGCAGGGTCTTCACCTGCTCTCACTGTTTGATACCCATCATGGTGTCACTGATCACCCCCAGCACCTTCTTCTGTGCAAACAGCTGGAAATGTTTTGTACATTGGTGGCAAGCAAAATAGGGGCTGGGGAGTAGCAGAGCTACAGGTGAGGAGGATGCTCAGAGGAAGAGGATGCTCAGAGGAGGGTAATATTCAGAAGAGGATGCTCAGAGTAGGATGTTTGGAGATGGGTAGTCAGAGGAGGAGGATGCTTGGAGGTGAAGGAGGATACTCAGAGGAGGATGCTCAGGGTAGGATGCTTGGAAGAGGATGCTTGGAGGAGGGCAGTCGGAGAAGGAGGATGCTTGGAGGTGAAGGAGGATACTCAGAGGAAGATGCTTGGAGAAGGATGCTCAGGAGAAGATGCTTGGAGGTGAGTAGTCAGAGAAGGAGGATGCTTGGAGGTGAAGGAGGGTGCTCAGAGGAAGATGCTTGGAGGTGAGCAGCCAGAGAAGAAGGATGCTTGGAGGTGAAGGAGGGTGCTCAGAGGAAGATGCCTGGAGAAGGATGCTCAGGAGAAGATGCTTGGAGGTGAGTAGTCAGAGAAGGAGGATGCTTGGAGGTGAAGGAGGATGATCAGAGGAAGATGATTGGGGGTGAGTAGTCAGAAAAGGAGGATGCTTGGAGGTGAAGGAGGATGATCAGAGGAAGATGCTTGGAGGTGAGTAGCCAGAGAAGGAGGATGCTTGGAGGTGAAGGAGGGTGCTCAGAGGAAGATGCCTGGAGAAGGATGCTCAGGAGAGGATGCTTGGAGGAGGATGCTTGGCAGAGGCTGCTCAGAGGAGGATATTCGGAAGAGGATGCTCACAGCAGAATGCTTGCAGGAGAATGCTCAGAGGAGGATGCCCTTCATCCCCAGCACCACATGCCCAGCCATGCCCTGTGCTGGGGCTGTGCTGGTGGTGGGCTGGAGGATTCTCTGTCCTCTGATTAAAGCCAGAAGGGGGGGTGGAAACCGAAGCAGAAGCGGGCCCAGGCCTTCTGTCGCTGCCTGCAGCCGCAGCCCCGCTGCCGCCTGCCAACGGGGCACGGCTCTGCCAGTTGTAAGTTTTAATTGGCCATCTGGGGAAAGCACAAACCACCGACTGGAGATTAATCAGTAAATTAACCCAGGCAGGATGCAGGCGTCCCAGCGGGGCCGGGCTGCGGGGGGCTGGGCCGGGGGCCGCTCTCGCTCGGCACCGAACATCCGCCCCGCGTCCCCAAATCCCCTTCGGCGTGACCTTGGAGCCGCCCCTGATTTGTATGGCAGCTGCGGAGAGGGTTCCCCGTAAGTGCTCGACACAGATGGCACAGGTAGCGCTGGCGCCCCGGGCACGGCTGATCAATCAGGGCGTGTGACAACTTCCCTCTGCTGCCGAGCCGCCTGCTGCCGAGCCGCCTGCGGGCAGGAGCAGCCCAGCACCCGCGGCTGTGCCTGCCGGGGGCGGCACTGGGGACCAGCCTGGCGGTAGGGATGGTGATAAACAAGCACCACCGGCACCGAGGAGGACAAGCTGTCCCACACGTTTTTCTCACTCTGGAGGTACCATCCCCGGAGGTGTTCGAGAAACATGTGGGCAAGGGACCCGGGGACATGGTTTGATGGCCACGGTGACCTCCACTTGAGGGTTGGACTCCTAGGTTCACAGCCTGATAGAATGGGATGTGGAAGGGACCTTCATTCAGTTCCAAACCCCCTTGCCATGGGCAAGGACACCTTCCACTAGACCAGGTTGCTCAAAACCTCATCCAACCTGGCCTGACTTGATGATCTTAGAGGTCTTTTCCAACCCAAACAATTCTATGATTCTTCAGAGGGCTTTCTGCCATCCCTCTCACAGAGGAAAGTCACCTCTGGCTTGAGCACTCCTGCCTAAGCTCCCCTGCAGGACAGGGAGAAGTCACCTCTGGCTTGAGCACTCCTGCCTAAGCTCCCCTGCAGAACAGGGAGAAGTCACCTCTGGCTTGAGCATTCCTGCCTAAGCTCCCCTGCAGGACAGGGAGAAGTCACCTCTGGCTTGAGCATTCCTGCCTAAGCTCCCCTGCAGGACAGGGAGATGTCACCTCTGGCTTGAGCATTCCTGCCTAAGCTCCCCTGCAGGACAGGGAGAAGTCACCTCTGGCTTGAGCACTCCTGCCTAAGCTCCCCTGCAGGACAGGGAGAAGTCACCTCTGGCTTGAGCACTCCTGCCTAAGCTCCCCTGCAGGACAGGGAGAAGTCACCTCTGGCTTGAGCACTCCTGCCTAAGCTCCCCTGCAGAACAGGGAGAAGTCACCTCTGGCTTGAGCATTCCTGCCTAAGCTCCCCTGCAGGACAGGGAGAAGTCACCTCTGGCTTGAGCATTCCTGCCTAAGCTCCCCTGCAGGACAGGGAGAAGTCACCTCTGGCTTGAGCACTCCTGCCTAAGCTCCCCTGCAGAACAGGGAGAAGTCACCTCTGGCTTGAGCATTCCTGCCTAAGCTCCCCTGCAGGACAGGGAGAAGTCACCTCTGGCTTGAGCATTCCTGCCTAAGCTCCCCTGCAGGACAGGGAGAAGTCACCTCTGGCTTGAGCATTCCTGCCTAAGCTCCCCTGCAGGACACCAGACCCACCACGGGCAGCAGCAGCTCAGTCTTTGTCTCACACTGCCTGGGCAAGAGGTAGAACTTGCTTTTCCCCCTGATGGTCACATCCCAGGCTGGTGGTATGAGTGGCAAGAGCAACAGTGAGGGAGCAGGAGGGTAAGCATAGACTGGCAGCAGCATTGTCATGGCCAGAAGGACATTGAGGGGCTGGAGAGGATCCAGAGAAGGGCAACAAAGCTGGGGAAGGGTCTAGAGATCAGGTCTGGTGAGAAGCAGCTGAGGGGACTGAGGTTGTTTAGCCTGGAAAAAAGGAAGCTGAAGGAAGACCTCATTGCTCTCTACAACTCCCTGGAAGGAGGCTGGAGCCAGATGGGGCTGGGTTTCTTCTCCCAAGCAACAAGTGATAAGACAAGTGCAAATGGCCCCAAGTTGCCCCAGTAGAGGTTTAGGTTGGACATGAGGAACAATTTCTCCCCTAAAAGGGTTGTCAAGACCTGGCCCATGCTTCCTAGGTCACTGGTGGAGTCCCCATCCCTGAAGAGGTCTCAAAGCCGTGGAGGTGTGGTGCTGAGGGCCGCAGTTTAGCAGTGGCCTTTGTAGTGTTGTGCTAACTGTTGGACTTGAAAATCCTGAAGGACTTTTCCAGCCTAAACAATTCCATGAGATTATGTCCTGGCTGAAGCCCTGCAACCAGTGCAGTGGGACAAGTTGAAGGGATGAGCTTGGTTCCTCCTTCCTCCCTGCCCAGAAAACTCTGCCCAGTTTGCCAGGTGCTTCGGGATCATGGCGGGGATCATGGAATCATCATAGCATCACAGAATGGTTTGGGTTGGAAGGGACCTCAAGGAGCAGCCAGTTCCAACCCCCATGCCATGGGCAGGGACACCTCACACTACAGCAGGTTGCTCACAGCCACATCCAGCCTGGCCTTAACCTCCAGGGATGAGGCTTCCACCACCTCCCTGGGCAATCTGTGCCAGTCTCTCACCACCCTCATGGGGAAGAGTTTCTTCCTCACATCCAATCTCAATCTACCCATTGCTAGTTTTGTTCCACCCCCCCCAGTCCTATCACTCCCTGACACCCTCAAAAGTCCCTCCCCAGCTTTCTTGGAGCCCCCTTCAGATCCTGGAAGGCCACAATAATGTCTCCTGGGAGCCTTCTCTTCTCCAGACTGAAGATCATCCCAGTATCCTTCTGTCAACAGCATAAGAGCATCTTCTCCACCAGACTCACTGTTTCAGGGTGAAGTTCTGCAGCACAGCTCAGTCCCTTAGCCCCTGGGGGTGTCTCTTGTTGCTGTGAGGAGCAAAGCCTTTGGAATCCCAACCTTTCCCCTAATGAGAGGCTCCTGGGCTGCAGATGGAGGGAGGGAGGGAGGCACCGTGGCGCCGGCGCCGTGATTTTGCATTTTCCCCACCGTCTCTTCTGCCTGACATGATAATAAGCTCTGTGTTAAGCCAGAAAAAAGCAATTTTCTCCTGAGGTTAATTTCTTTGGATTGCCCACCTGAAGTGGGGACTTGCATATAAATTCTCATTTGTGCTGAAGTGGAGGAGATTGAGTTGGTTCTTCTGCAGAGCGGAGGCACTGCAAACCCTCATCGATGCTCTGGGTGATTTCTTCTGCCTCCCTACCAGCTGCCTGTGGAGGAAAACGGTAGCAAACCCAGGGTTTGGCTTCCTGAGGGCCAGCTGTGTGCCCAGCATGCCCATCCCAATCCCTCTGTCTCTGCAGGAGATCTGACCTGGGTTTGCCACTCTGACCTGGGTTTGTCACTCTGACCTGGGTTTGCCACTCTGACCTGGGTTTGTCACTCTGACCTGCTGCTGGCCATCACTCTGGGCAGGCCCATGGATAATCTGGGGTGCTCTATGGTGTAAGCTGCAAGTGATGCCCATCAAAATGGGGCATTACTGGTGGGTGTAGCACAGACTGGCACAGTCTGGCCAGGAAAAGCTGTTAGAGTTGGTGACTTCTGCTTGACCTGACCATGGGTAATGTTCTCCTGCTGTCAAGGAGCAAGCTCTGTGTGGAGGTAGAACCTCAGGGCTTGTGCAGTGCTGAAGAACACAGTTGGAGTAAGAGGAGTCACTCAGTTGTCCGTGAAAATGTGTCATGAGCTGCTTGAGAGTGAACCTGCAGTGCTGGGGGACCAGGGCTGGAGCACTCAGCACAGCAAAGGCATGGACCTGCTCGAGTGGGGCCAAAGGAAGCCACAGCAATGGTGGGAAGGGCTGGAAGCCCTCTGCTTCTTTGTTCAGTCTGGAGAAGAGAAGGCTCCAGGGACAGCACTCTAGTGGGCCAATCACAAACCTGGGGACAGACTTTTTATCAAGGTCTGTTGTGACAGGACAAGGGTGAGGGTTTGAACTAAAAGAGGGAGATTCAGACTGGAGAGAAGGAAGAAATGTTTGACACTGAGGGTGGTGTGACCCTGGCTCAGGTTGTCCAGAGAGGTGGTAGGTGTCCTATCCCTGAAACCTCCCCATGCTAGGTTGTCTGAGACTCAGAGCAACCTGCTCTAGTTGCAGATGTCCCTGCTGACTGCAGGGAGGTTGGACTGGATGGCCTTTAAAGGTCCCTTCCCCCCTAAACCATCCTGTGATTCATTGATTCTAAGACAAGTATCCAGAGGAACCATCCTCATCTGCTGATGGTGGCGGTGTCATCTCACTTCACAGGGTCTGGAGATGTGCCTCTTCCTCCAGCAGCCTCCTCCCATCAGATGGGATGAAGCTGGGGCATACATGTTCCATCCCTGCAGGTTCTGACCTCTTAGCAGGTCCAGAGCTCTCCAGCTTCTTGTGGTCCTCCCTCTGTCCCTCATATCAGGATACTGAGCTGTGCAGAGGGCTTGGGGGTTGGCCCTGCATGTAACCTCACCAGAGCTGCCGGAGGATTTATCTTCTCATGTTATCTTCTCATGTTGCAATCAACCAAGAGGTTTCCCCACCTCGGTCCACTGGATTGCTGTGTCCAGTTCTGGAGCCCCTAGCACAGGAAGGATCTGGAGGTGCTGGAAGGTGTCCAGAGAAGGGCCACAAGGATGAGCAGAGGGCTGGAGCTGCTCTCCTATGGAGACAGACTGAGAGAGTTAGGATTGTTCAGTCTGGAGAAGAGAAGGCTCCCAGGAGACTTTATTGTGGCTATCCAGTATCTGAAGGGGGCTCCAAGAAAGCTGGGGAGGGACTTTTGAGGGTGTCAGGGAGTGATAGGACTGGGGGGAATGGAGCAAAACTAGCAATGGGTAGATTGAGATTGGATGTTAGGAAGAAGTTGTTCCCCATGAGGGTGGTGAGAGCCTGGCACAGGTTGCCCAGGGAGGTGGTGGAAGCCTCATCCCTGGAGGTGTTTGCAGGCAGGCTGGATGTGGCTGTGAGCAACCTGCTGTAGTGTGAGGTGTCCCTGGCTGTGGCAGGGGGGTTGGAACTGTCTGATCCTCGAGGTCCCTTCCAACCCTAACAATTCAATGATTCTATGATCCCATGGTCTGAGCCTGAAGTCCAGCAGTGCTCCATCAGTTATTCCCGGAGCAGCTCCAGCTGCACACCCTCAGCATCACAGGAACTGAGGGTTGGGTTCTTCTGGGTTGTAATTAATATGTAAAACTCCTAATTACTGGTGGGCCTGGTGGCAGAATGCATAAGTAATCCTTTTGTATTTGCTAACAGGGTGTAGCTGAGAGGCTCTACACCTAATTATCACCTAGCCACGGCCCTCAGGGGCGGGCATGCCCTGCTTGCCGATGGCACAGGCACTTCACCACGTGGCAAAAACCTCTTATGGACAAGGACAAATGACTCGGGTTGGTGACAATTCTTTATCCTTGCCAAGGATGGAGGAATGCTAGTGACCCACAAATTGGAACAGGTTGCCCAGGGAGGTGGTGGAAGCCTCATCCCTGGAGGTTTTTAAGGCCAGGCTGGATGTGGCGGTGATGTTCTTAGATCCACACTCTCTTCTTGTACAGCTACACCTTCCTGAGGCCACAGTTGGGGCAGAATGAGCTCTTTCCCAGCCACAGCAGCACAGGCATCAAAGTGCACTGAATCACAGAATCATAGAATCGTTAGTGTTGGAAGGGACCCCAAGGATCAGCCAGTTCCAATTCCCCCTGCCATGCCCAGGGACACCTCACACTACAGCAGGTTGCTCACAGCCACATCCAGCCTGGCTGCAAACACCTCCAGGGATGAGGCTTCCACCACCTCCCTGGGCAACCTGTGCCAGTCTCTCAGCACCTTCATGGGGATCAACTTCTTCCTAACATCCAATCTGAATCTACCCATTTCTAGTTTGGTTCCATTCCCCCCAGTCCTATCACTCCCTGACACGAGGAGATGAGGAGAAAGTTGTTTGGTGTGAGGGTGCTGGAAGCCTGGGTCAGGCTGCCCAGAGAGGTTGTGGAGTCTCCTTTTCTGGAGAGCTTCCATCTCCACCTGGCTATTGTGCTGCTGGGCAAGCTGCTGTGGGTGCCCCTGGTGTAGCAGGAGGGTTGGACTGGAAGATCTCCAGAGGTCCCTCCCAATCCCCAGCATGCTGGGACTGTGTGATTCACAGAACAACACAATCACCAAGGTTGGAAGAGATTTCGAAGATCACCAAGTCCAACCTGGCACCCAACACCTCATGACTACTAAACCATGGCACCAAGTGCCATGTCCAATCCCCTCTTGAACACCTCCAGGGATGGTGACTCCACCACCTCCCTGGGCAGCACATTCCGATGGCTAACAACTCTCTCTGGGAAGAACTTTCTCCTCACCTCCAGCCTAAACTTCCCCTGGCACAGCTTGAGACTGTGTCCTCTTGTTGTGGTGCTGGTTGCCTGGGAGAAGAGAATGAGTCCCCACCTGACTGCAACCTCCCTTCAGGGAGCTGTAGAGAGCAAGAAGGTCTCCCCTGAGCCTCCTCTTCTCCAGGCTAAGCAACCCCAGCTCCCTCAGCCTCTCCTCACAGGGCTTGTGTAAAAAGGAAAAGGTAAAAAGAAGAAGCAAGAGGTGGTTAGAGATGCCAGGAACTGCATCACGTGTAGCTGAGGTGGGCTATGACCCTCCTGGGCTGGCTGGTTGAGGGACTTGACATGTAAAAGACTGGTCTTTGCAGCCTCTGCAGGAGAGGAGCTGTTTTGGGGAGGGGTTTCTGGGGGGAGGCAAAGTTTCTGTAGCGGGGAGGGCTGGGCGAAGCGACACGCTCTGCTAGGAGTGACTGTGAAGAACATATGGCTCCATTTAATGCAAGAGACTTTGTAGATGATAATTGAGCAGATAATTGGGGATGGATGCTAATTGTTTATGAGAGGGAGGGATTCAGTAATTATTCAAAGCTGTTTTAAAAGACTTATAAAATACTCCTTGACAAAGGCTCAGGAGGGGCCGGAGCGGTGGCTCCATCGTTTCCCTCCCTCTCAGGAATGGATGTTGAAGCCTTTAGGATAAAGCCATAATAAGGTAGAGGACACTTCTGGGTGTTGGAGGGGGGGATGGTGGGAGATGCCCTGGGCTGTGGTACCTGCACACGAGCTTAGCAGCTCAGAGTTTACACAGAATGCATGGGGTTGGAAGGCGCCTTCCAAGGTCATCTTGTCCAACTCCCCTGCAGTCACCAGGGACACTAGATCAGGCTGCTCAAGGCCACATCAAGTCTGATCTTGAATGTCTCCAGAGATGGGGTCTAAACCACACCCAGTGTTTTACCACCTTCATTGTGAAGAACTTCCTACTTGTGGCACAGAGTCAAAGACTCACAGAGTCACCAAGGTTGGAAGAGACCTCAAAGATCATCAAGTCCAACCTGTCACCCAAGACCTCATGACGACTAAACCATGGCACCAAGTGTCACGTCCAATCCCCTCTTGAACACCTCCAGGGATGGTGACTCCACCTCCTCCCTGGGCAGCACATTCCAATGGCTAACAACTCTCTCTGGGAAGAACTTTCTCCTCACCTCCAGCCTAAACTTCTCCTGGCACAGCTTGAGACTGTGTCCTCTTGTTCTGATGCTGGTTGCCTGGGAGAAGAGACCAACCCCCACCTGGCTACAACCTCCCTTCAGGTAGTTGTAGAGAGCAAGAAGGTCTCCCCTGAGCCTCCTCTTCTCCAGGCTTAGCAACCCCAGCTCCCTCAGCCTCTCCTCACAGGGCTGTGCTCGAGGCCTGTCCCCAGCTTTGTTGCCCTTCTCTGGACACCTTCAAGTGTCTCAATGTCCTTCTTAAACTGAAGAGCCCAGAACTGGACACAGGACTCAAGGTGTGACCTAACCAGTGCTGAGTACAGGGCAGAATGACCTCCCTGCTCCTGCTGGCCACACTGTTCCTGATCCAGGCCAGGATGCCATTGGCCTTCTTGACCACCTGGGCACACTGCTGGCTCATGTTCAGTCTACTGTCAATCATCACCCCCAGGTCCCTTTCTGTTTGGCAGCTCTCCAGCCACTCCAAGAACTTCCTCCTTATCTCCATCCACTTTTCCCAACTGCTGGAAAGTTGCCATAGACATTTGCATGGGAATGTCCAAAACCATGCAGGGAAGTTGCTAGAGATGTTCAGAAGATGATCTAAGCACAAAAGTGCTGCCAGCACATCTTGGGCTGGTCAATGAAATGCTGGAGTGTGTCCAGACAATGGCAATGAAGCTGGTGAAAGGGTCTGGAGAACAGGGCTGGTGAGGAGCAGCTGATGGAACCAGGAGGGGAGTTAGGCTGGTGAAGAGGAGGCTGAAGGGAGACATCATTGCTCTCTACAGGTCCCTGAAAGATGATTGGAGCAAGCTGGGGGTTGGTCTCTTCTTTCTAACACATGATAGAAAGAGAAGAAATGACCTGAAATTGCGCTAGGGGAGGTTTAGGTTGGAGATGAGGAACAGTTCCTTTGCTGGTCAGGCACTGGAACAGGCTGCCCAGGGAGGTGGTGGAGTCACCATCCCTGGAGATGTTCAAGAAACCTGTGGCCATGGCACTTTGGGTCATGGTTTAATGGCCATGATGGGGTTGGGCTGGTGGTTGGACTTGATGATCTTAGAGGTCTTTTCCAACCCAAACAATTCTGTGATTCTATGGTGTGAGCAGAGCATGGTCCAGGTTGGAAGGGACCTCCACAGGTCATCCAGTCCAATCTCCCTGGAGTCAGCAGGGACATTCCTAGCTAGGTCATCCCCAGCTAGATCAGGCTGCCCAGGGCCTCGTGGAGACTCACTTTAAATATCCCCAGGGAAGCAGCCTCAACCACCTCCCTGGGCAACCTAGGAAAAGACATGCCAGCAGAGATCCCTTTACTCTGACATTGGGTTCTTCAGACCTGAACATTGATATCACAGGCTCACACAGGCTCACAGGATGTTAGGGGTTGGAAGGGACCTCTACAGATCCTCGAGTCCAACCCCCCTGCCAGAGCAGGAGCATAGAATCCAGCACAGCTCACACAGGAACACATCCAGATGGGGCTGGAAAGTCTCCAGAGAAGGAGACTCCACAACCCCTCTGGGCAGCCTGTTCCAGTGCTCTGTGACCCTCCCAGTGAAGAAGTTCCTCCTCAGGTTGAGGTGGAACCTCCTGTGCTGGAGTTTCTATCCATTGCCCCTTGTCCTATCCCAGGGTGCAAGTGAGCAGAGCCTGTCCCCTCCCTCTTGACCCCCAGCCCTCAGATATTGATAAATATTGATGAAATGCTTGATGTTAGGAAGAATTTCTTCATAGAAAGAGAGATTGGCCATTGGAATGTGCTGCCCATGGGGGTGGTGGAGTCACCATCACTGGAGGTGTTTAGGAAGAGACTGGCTGGGGTGCTTGGTGCCATGGTTTAGTTGATCAGATGGTGTTGGGTGATAGGCTGGACTTGATGATCTCAAAGGTCTTTTCTAACCTGGTTTATCCTTTCCTTTCCTTTCCTTTCCTTTCCTTTCCTTTCCTTTCCTTTCCTTTCCTTTCCTTTCCTTTCCTTTCCTTTCCTTTCCTTTCCTTTCCTTTCCTTTCCTTTCCTTTCCTTTCCTTTCCTTTCCTTTCCTTTCCTTTCCTTTCCTTTCCTTTCCTTTCCTTTCCTTTCCTTTCCTTTCCTTTCCTTTCCTTTCCTTTCCTTTCCTTTCCTTTCCTTTCCTTTCCTTTCCTTTCCTTTCCTTTCCTTTCCTTTCCTTTCCTTTCCTTTCCTTTCCTTTCCTTTCCTTTTCCTTTCCTTTCCTTTCCTTTTCCTTTTCCTTTCCTTTCCTTTCCTTTCCTTTCCTTTCCTTTCCTTTCCTTTCCTTTCCTTTCCTTTCCTTTCCTTTCCTTTCCTTTCCTTTCCCTTCCTTTCTCATTTCCTTCCTTTCTTCTTTCCTTTCTTCCTTTCCTCATTTCTTCCTTCCTTTCTTCCTTCCTTTCTTCCTTCCTTTCTTCCTTTCCTCCTTTCTTCTTTTCTTCCTTTCCTTCCTTTCTTCCTTCCTTTCTTCCTTTCCTCCTTTCTTCTTTTCTTCCTTTCCTTCCTTTCTTCCTTTCTTTCTTCCTTCCTTCCTTTCTATCTTGCTTTCTTGCTTTCTTTCTTTTCTTTCTTTTCTTTCTTCCTAGCCTAGCCTAGCCTAGCCTATGCTTTGCTACGCTATGCTATGCTATGCTATGCTATGCTATGCTATTGATTAAATCCCCTCTCAGACTTTCTTCTCCAGACCAATCAGCCCCAGGGCTCTCATCCTCTCCTCACAGGGCAGCGCTCCAGTCCCTTCATCATCCTGGTAGCTCTCCCTTGGCCTCTCTCCAGCAGCTCCCTGTCCCTCTTGAACAGGGGGGAGCCCCAAACTGGCTGCAATATCCCAGCTATCAATTATTGAAGGTCCTGGGCTGCCAAAACAGCTGTGAACAAACATCTCGGGGCGGGCAAACAGCACCCACGTGCCGCCGCCGCCGCTTCTCCCCCGCACGCCTCTCCAGGAAAGCCTGAACGGGGAGCTCAGATAATTAGATTTGCTCAGTAATCAAACTCAATCAGATGGATTCTCTGCAAACTACTTTTATCCCCCACAATGAGGAATGTGTGGCGTTCTCCAGGCATTTGCATATTTTTCCATAAACCTAAAACCAATCAATTTTGAAGAGTTATGATAATATAAAGAATCTGAGGCAATTACATGTCTTTTAAACAGGGATTCAAAATGCATTCTGCCTGGCAGCCTCCGTGTCAGAAGCCAGCCAAAAGTTCTTTAACCCTCTCAACGATGCGGCTGCTGGGGCCCAAGCCCCCAGGGATGTGGCTGGCCACAGGAGATGATGGCCAAGGGTGCAGCAGGGCAGTGTTTATAGGGGCAGTGAGCGTGGTCAGTAGGTCAGTGGAGGTTCTCCCCTGGAATGAGTTGTCCAGGGAGGTGGTTGAGGCCCTGTCCCTGGAGGTGTTTAAGACCAGGCTGGGCGAGGCTCTGGGCAGCCTGATCTAGTGTGGGGTATCCCTGCCCATGGCAGGGGGCTTGCAACTAGATGATCCTTGTGGTCCCTTCCAACCCTGACTGATACTATGATACTATGATAATCTGCCCTAGTCAGGACACTTCTGGAGTCCTGGGTCAGGTTCTGGGCTCCCCAGTTCAAGAGAGACAGGGAACTACTGGAGGAAGTTCAGTGGAGGCTACCAAGATGCTGAGGGGCTTGGAGCATCTCTGTGAGGAGGAAAGGCTGAGAGCCCTGGGGCTGTGGAGCCTGCAGAAGAGCAGCCCCAGAGGGGATCTGAGCAATGCTCAGCAAGAGCTAAAGGACCTGTGAGGCATGAGAGGCTGGGGCCAGACTCTTGTCAGTGGTGCCCAGGGACAGGACAAGGGGCAATGGGCACAATCATGGAATCATGGAATTGTTTGGGATGGAAGGGATCTCTAAGATCATGGAGTCCAACCATCAACCCAGCCTCACCATGGCCTTTTAACTCTGTCCCACAGCGCCATGTCCACAGTTTCCATGAACACCTCCAGGGATGGGGCCTCCACCACCTCCCTGGGCAGCCTGGTCCAGTGCCTGACCACTCTTGCAGCAAAGGAACTGTTCTTCATGTCCAGCCTAAACCTGCCCTGGCACAATTTCAGGCCATTTCCTCTCATTCTATCATCTGATGCTAAGGAGAAGACACCAACCCCCACCTCACTCCAGCCTCCTTTCAGGGAGCTGTAGAGAGCAATGAGATCTCCCCTCAGCCCCTCCAGACTGAGGAACCACAGATCCCTCAGCTGCTCATCCCAAGACCTGTTCTTCAGACCCTTCATGCTAAATTACATCATGCTCTGAGGTTGACACCAGCATTTTTTGAGGGCATTACACCCATCTTGGTGGCAACCATCAAAGTACAGCTGTCTTTCCCCACCCATCTCCTGTGTGTATGATATGCCTTGGCTATAAGACCTCCACCTGGCCACGAAACAAACTTCTTCAGGGAAAATCAGGTGGAGAAAGAAGGTCTCCACTGTGTGCCTGACAGGGAGGACAGCATGTTTGCTCAGAGCATATTGGAAACCCAGACTGGGAGGAGGTCATGCTTGTGAAAATATTACCTCTCTAATACTGCCAAGGTTATGGCTGTAGGTGGGGTTGGGCTGTGGAGGAGCCAGCATGTTAAAGATGGGCAGGAACAGCGCATCTGGAGCACCCTGCCCTCTCCACAGCTTTCCCTCCCCGTGCCCCTGGAGTTAGATGTTCATGATGTGTTTCTCTCAATGTGCCTTTGCCTCCACACCATGACCTACCTACTCTCTGTGGATCTCTGATCCACTTGAGACCCTTGTGAACCTCCTTGTGGACCCCAAACCATCTCCAGATCATAGAATCAATAAGGTTGGAAAAGACCTCAGAGATCATCAAGTCCAACCTGTCACCACAGACCTCATGACCACTAAACCATGGCACCAAGTGCCACATCCAATCCCCTCTTGAACACCTCCAGGGATGGGGACTCCACCACCTCCCTGGGCAGCACATTCCAACAGCTAACAACTCTCTCTGTGAAGAAGTCTTCCCTGTGAAGAACTTTCTTTGTGGACCTTCTTCCTTCAGGCAAGTCATTGTGCCCCTGTACTCAGCACTGCTTAGGCCACACCTTGAGTCCTGTGTCCAGTTCTGGGCTCCTCAGTTTAAGAAGGAGGTTGAGACTCTTGAACGTGTCCAGAGAAAGGCAATAAGCCTGGGGAGGGGTCTGGAGCATGGCCCTGTGAGGAGAGGCTGAGGGAGCTGGGGTTGCTTAGCCTGGAGAAGAGGAGGCTCAGGGGTGACCTCATTGGTGTCTACAACTACCTGAAGGGAGGCTGTAGCCAGGAGGGGGTTGGTCTCTTCACCCAGGCAACCAGCACTGGAACAAGAGGACACAGTCTCAAGCTGTGCCAGGGGAGGTTTAGGCTGGAGGTGACGAGAAAGCTCTTCCCAGAGAGAGTTGTTGGCCATTGGAATGTGCTGCCCAGGGAGGTGGTGCAGTCCCCATCCCTGGAGGTGTTCAAGAGGGGATTGGACGTGGCACTTGGTGCTATGGTTTAGTCATGAGGTGTTGGGTGACAGGTTGGACTTGATGATCTTTGAGGTCTTTTCCAACCTTATTGATTCTATGATTCTTGTGGATCCCTAATCTTTTCCAGAGCCTTGTGGACTCCTGCTCCTCCCTAGACCCTTTTGAACCCCAAATCCTCACCAGACCCTTGTAGATCTTCTTGTGGACCCCTAGCCCTCTCCAGACCCACCCCTCAGCCCAGTTAGCATGTTTTCCCAGTGCTGTACTGGAGGAACAACAGTGACTGAATTGTTCTGCTTTCAGGAAGCTCTCAGTCAAATGCAAGCTCAAAAAAGTGTCTAATTTTGGCCTTAGCTTTTGGTCTGCAAGCTGGTGGACCACATCTCCACCTTCCTTGTGAACTCTAAACAGAGCAGAAAGGAGGAGTGGAGGTCTTTAAGAGTTTGGAGTCTGTAGAATGTAGGAAAACATGGGGCTAGGAGTGGGAGGGGGGTAACAGACACCAATAAATATGGTCTCTGAAGACCATGCCACTGGAGATAAAAGTTGTAGAACAACTCAAGAAGCAACACCTCAGTGATGTGGCCTTTCTGGGCTGTGGTGATGTGCTGGTCCAGACTGGAAGAAGTCCAGAAATTAGCTGTATTGTATCAAGTATAACTCAAGTCTTTCAGGTACAACCTGTGCTCCTAGCTGGGTGGGAAAGGGCAGGATGAGAGCAGCCCCCATGGTTGTTTGTGGTGATAGGATGAGGGGCAATAGCTTTGAGCTGGAAGAGGAGAGCGAGATTTAGACTGGAGATTAGGAAGAAATTCTTTGCAGTGAGGGTGGTGAGACACTGGAACAGGTTGCTCAGGGAGGTTGTGGATTCCCTCTACCTGGAGGTGTTTAAGGGTAGGTTGGATGAGGCCTTGAGCAACCTGGTATGGTGGAAGATGGCTATAAATCTCTAAGGTCCCTTCCAACCCAAACCATTCTATATATCTATGAATCTTTAAGTTCCCTTCCAACCCAGACCATTCTATGTATCTATAAATCTCTAAGGTCCCTTCCAAATCAAACCATTCTATGCATCTATGAATCTTTAAGGACTTTTCCAAACCATTCTATATATCTATGAATCTTTCAGGTCCCTTCCAACCCAAACCATTCTATATATCTATGAATCTTTAAGGTCCCTTCCAACCCAAACCATTCTATATATGTATGAGTCTTTAAGGTCCCTTCCAACCCAAACCATTCTATATATCTATGAATCTTTAAGGTCTCTTCCAACCCAAACCATTCTCTATATCTATAAATCTTTCAGGTCCCTTCCAACCCAAACCATTCTATATATCTATGAATCTTTAAGGTCCCTTCCAACCCAAACCATTCTATATATCTATGAATCTTTAAGGTCCCTTCCAACCCAAACCATTCTATATATGTATGAGTCTTTAAGGTCCCTTCCAACCCAAACCATTCTATATATCTATGAATCTTTAAGGTCCCTTCCAACCCAAACCATTCTATATATCTATGAGTCTTTAAGGTCCCTTCCAACCCAAACCATTCTATATATCTATGAATCTTTAAGGTCCCTTCCAACCCAAACCATTCTATCAATCTATGAATCTTCAAGGTCCCTTCCAACCCAAACCATTCTATATATCTATAAATCTCTAAGATCCCTTCCAACCCAAACCATTCTACATATCTATGAATCTTTAAGGTCTCTTCCAACCCAAACCATTCTCTATATCTATAAATCTCTAAGATCCCTTCCAACCCAAATCATTCTATGATTCCACGCTTGTGAGAGCCAGGGACACAGATCCCCAGCCCATGTAAATTCCTATTTATTCACTTTCTCATTCCTGTGAAAGCTGAAGACATTCACATTGTCCTTCTCTCATTTGTTTCCCTCCTGGATTATCTTTCACAGCCGTTTCCAGCACTTTCTTCTCCCCTTGCAGATGAGTAATGGGGGAAAGCAACTTTGGGCAATGACACTGGGATGTAATCATCCATATTGTGTGTTGTGGGGAAAATTGATTAAAATAATATTGAAACTCCCCCCCAAGGGATTCTGCAATTATCAGTCAAGTCCCAAACAAGAAAGGTTCTTGAGAACTTGGCAGATGTCTTAATGAAAATGAAGCATTAGAGTAATATATTAGTGCTATTTGTGTGTTATTGGCAGCCAGCTCCCTAAACTGGATAAATTGCTGTCCAGAAGAGGGGGCTGGATTGTTTTCCTTTCAGGAAATTTTTAATCAAGTGTAATTTCAGGAAAATAATTGTTTCATTTTGGCCTGAGCTTTTGATCCGCGCCTTGATGGATCAATTATTAAGCTGAGCTTTAGCCACTCGTTGGCTTTGAGAACTGACAGCTTAAATATTTGCTTCTTTGCCCCCCATTTGGTTTTATTGCAGCAGAAATGCTGGCTAATGCCACAGGCAGCCTTGCAGTGGAAGGTGGAAGAAGGCTCCCAACTTTGGTCTGCTGTTGAGAAGCCGCTCTCCTGGCTCAGCCTCCTCCAAAGGCTCACAGGAGTGGGACAAAGTGATGCCTTCAGAAGGCATGGAATCATAGAATCATAGGGCTTGGAAGGGACCTCTGGAGATCAAGTCCAACCCCCTCTGCCAAAGCAGGATCACCTAGGGCAGGTCACACAGGAATGCATCCAGATGGGTCTTCTCCC
Source organism: Melanerpes formicivorus (assembly GCF_026170545.1). Lineage (NCBI taxonomy): Eukaryota > Metazoa > Chordata > Aves > Piciformes > Picidae > Melanerpes > Melanerpes formicivorus. Next base: position 1,678,981 of record NW_027142458.1, on the reverse strand, counting down.
CAGACAAGGAGACTCCACAACCTCTCTGGGCAGCCTGCTCCAGGCCTCCAGCACCCTCACGCCAAACAAGTTTCTCCCTCATCTTCGGATGGAACCTCCTAGATTCCAGTTTGTGCCCCTTGCCCCATGTCCTATGACAGGATACCACTGCAAAAAAGCCTGTCCCCTTCGTCTTGACACCTGCCCTTCAGGTATTTGTAAGCATTTGCAAGATCTCCTCTCAGGCTACTCTTCTCCAGACTAAGCAGCCTCAGCTCTCTCAGTCTTTCCTCCTCAGACAGATGTTCCAATACCTTCATCAGACTAAGCAGCCTCAGCTCTCTCAGTCTTTCCTCCTCAGACAGATGTTCCAATCCCTTCATCATCCTCATAGCCTCTGTTGGACTCTTTACAGTATTTCCCAGTCTCTCTTGAACTGGGGAGTCCAGAACTGGACCCAGAACTCCAGATGTGGCCTGACTAGGGCAGAGTAGATTGGCAGAAGAACTTCCCTTGACCTGCCTTCCAATCATGGAATTCTGAACCTCTTGTAGTCTGCCTCATCAGGCATTCCCTTCCAAAGGCTTGGGTAGATGTTTTCCACAGAGCTTGGGTAGATGTTTTCTAAAGGGCTTGGGTAGATGTTTTATAAGGCCTTGGGTAGATGTTTTCCACAGGGCTTGGGTAGATGTTTTCTAAAGGGCTTGGGTAAATGTTTTATAAGGCCTTGAGTAGATGTTTTCCAAAGGGCTTGGGTAGATGTTTTCCAGAGGGCTTGGGTAGATGTTTTCCAAAGGACGTGGACAGATGTTTTCCAAAGGATTAGGAAGAAGTTCTTCCCCATGAGGGTGGTGAGACACTGGCACAGGTTGCCCAGGGAGGTGGTGGAAACCTCATCCCTGGAGGTTTTTGCAGCCAGGCTGGATGTGGCTGTGAGCAAGCTGCTGTAGTGTGAGGTGTCCCTGGCCATGGCAGGGGGTTGGGACTATATGATCCTTGAGGTCCCTTCCAACCCTGACAATTCTATGATTCTCTGGTTTTCTTTTGCCCTGCACAAGGCAGCCCCAGATGAATCGACTCCGGTAAATGAAGCAAATTTGTATCAATTGATTTCTCCCCACACAGGAATTTGCCTTTCAGTGGTTCAGAAAGCTGTAGCCACACGGTATTTTAGCCTCTAATCCTGCAAACATGCTGTATTTTAATACCTTCCTTGAAACAGCTTTTATGAAGCACTACACGAGTCGCTGATGGATAAATCACCCAAGCATGGTTAAAGAGCCCCTCATCTCCAGATGGTACCAGATCCATTTAATTGTATCCTCTGACCCCAGCTCACCTGAGCCTGCACTAAAATCATCATGCAGTTCAAGTGTAAAAATGATCTAGTGTTTATCTGTCCTGTTTATAGGGGGGGAAAAGGGAGGGGGTGGGACAGGGGACAGAACGGCACAGCTCAATCCAGGTGTCAAAAACTGCTGTAGCCATTTGAAAAGGTTGAGTTGGAGTGAGCTGACTCTTGATGGCTTACTCACCCTTTTTCTCATCCAAACATCTCAACTGCTGCAGTTGGACATCTTTAAATGAGGGAGGGTGCTGAAGGAGAGGTTGATGTGGGAGTTTGGGCACAATGGAGCTGTGCTCTTCATCAGCCACTAGCCTTGGGGAGGGGGATGCCTTCACGGATGCTTGGAGATTAGGAAGAAATTCTTTCCAGTGAGGGGGGTGAGACACTGGAACAAGTTGCTCAGGATGCCCCCTCCTTGGAGAGATTCAAGGCCAGGTTGAAACTGTGCCAGGGAAAGTTTAGGCTGGAGGTGAGGAGAAAGTTCTTCACAGAGAGAGTTGTTAGCCATTGGAATGTGCTGCCCAGGGAGGTGGTGGAGTCACCATTCCTGGAGGTGTTCAAGAGGGGATTGGATGTGGCACTTGGTGCCATGGTTTAGTAGCCACAAGGTGTTGGGTGACAGGTTGGACTTGATGATCTTTGAGGTTTTTTCCAACATTATTGATTCTATGATCTACCCTGAGACTCCTCTTCTCCAGGCTAAGCAACCCCAGCTCCCTCAGCCTCTCCTCACAGGGCTCTCTCCCCAGCCTTGTTGCCCTTCTCTCAATGTCCTTCTTAAACTGAGGAGCCCAGAACTGGACACAGGACTCAAGGTGTGGCCTAAGCAGTGCTGAGTACAGGGCGGAATGACTTCCCTGCTCCTGCTGGCCACACTGTTCCTGATGCAGGCCAGGATGCCATTGGCCTTCTTGGCCACCTGGGCACACTGCTGGCTCATCTTCAGCCTACTATCAACCAGTACCCCCAGGTGCCTTTCTGCCTGGCTGCTCTCCAGCCACTCTGACCCCAGCCTGTAGCACTGCATGGGGTTGTTGTGGCCAAAGTGCAGCACCTGGCACTTGGACTTGTTGAATGCCATCCTGTTGGACTCTGCCCATCTGTCCAGCCTGTCAAGGTCCCTCTGCAGAGGTCTCCAACCCTCTAACAGATCAACTCCTGCCCCCAGCTTGGTGTCTTCTGCAAATTTACTGATGACTGACTCAATCCCCTCATCCACATCATCAATAAAGATACTGAACAGGACGGGCCCAGAACTGATCCTGGGAGGACACCACTGGTGCCTGGCTGCCAGCTGGATGTGGCACCATTCACCACCATTCTCTGGGCTCAGCCTCCATCCAGTTCCTAACCCAGCTCAGAGTGCTGTGGTCCAAGCCATGGCTGACAGCTTGGCCAGGAGTTTGCTGTGGGGGACAGTGTCAAAGGCGTTACTGAAGTCCAGGTAGACTACATCCACAGCCTGCCCCACACCCACCAGGTGGTCACCTGATCATAGAAGGAGATCAGGTTTGTCCCTGGGGGGACACCACTAGTAACTGGCCACCAGCCAGTTGGACTTAGATGATCTTTAAGGTCCCTTCCTTCCCAAACCATTCTATGATTCCATGTTCCTCCCAACAACAATTTCCAGCCTGACCCTGCCTCACCCCATAGCTCCACACACCAATGGGACATCACATGAAGTACATTGTTTATAGTTTCATAGTTTCATTCAGGGTTGGAAGGGACCACAAGGATCATCTAGTTCCAACCCCCCTGCCATGGGCAGGGACACCCCACACTAGATCAGGCTGGACAGAGCCTCATCCAGCCTGCTCTTAAACACCCCCAGGGACGGGGCCTCGACCACCTCCATGGACAACACATTCCAGTGTCTCACCACTCTCATGGTGAAGAACTTCCTCCTCACATCTAGCCTGAATCTCCCCACCTCCAGCTTCATTCCATTCCCCCTAGTCCTATCACTACCTGAGATCCTGAGAAGTTCTTCCCCAGCCTTCCTGTAGGCCCCCTTCAGATACTGGAAGGCCACAATTAGGTCACCTCGGAGCCTTCTCTTCTGCAGACTGAACAGCCCCAACTCCTTCAGTCTGTCCTCATAGGAGAGGTGCTCCAGCCCTCTGCTCATCCTTGTGGCCCTTCTCTGGACACCTTCCAGCACCTCCACATCCCTCTTGTAATAGGGGCTCCAGAACTGGACACAGTACTCCAGGTGGGGTCTCACCAGGGCTGAGTAGAGGGGGAGGATCACCTCCCTCGACCTGCTGGCCACACTTCTCCTGATGCAGCCCAGGATCTGATTGGCTTTGCGGGCTGCAAGTGCACACTGAGAGCTCCTGTTGAGCTTTTTGTCCACCAGCACCCCCAAGTCTCTCTCCTCAGGGGTACTTTCCAGCCAGTCACTGCCCAGCCTGTATTTGTGCCTGGGATTGCCTCGACCCAGATGCAGGACCCTGCACTTGCTCTTATTGAACTCCATCAGCTGAGAGCACAATACTTTGTGGCACCACCCTGCCTAGGGGCAGAGCCCCCAGCCCAAGGCGCGGGGGACGGAGGAGACGAGGAACCCAGGCAAATAACCTGGGTGATTGTGGCTGTATTGACAGAGCTGCCTTAGCCCTTTTGCTGCAGATCTACCAGATTAGGGAGAGAATTGAATAATTTATCCAGCAATTTTCACATAAGCAATATTATTAAAAATGAAGACATGAAAAAAGAGGTTGGTTATAGTGGAGAATATATATAGGCCATGAATAAATGTATTAGGCAGTAAGAGTGGTGAATGTTTTAGTAGGTTTGGACTAGATTAAAAAAACCTCTATTTGATTTCCACCAAGTCCTGAAATATCTGCTGAGGAGGGAAAAAAAAAAGGGAGAGAGAGGGAGAAAAAAAACCCACCTCTCAGAATTGGCAAAGCTGGGCAAGAGCTCTCTGTGTGTAAGCCAGAGGCAGTGCTTGGAGTGGGGTTGGGATGCTCCTCATCACTGTGCTCACACCAGCACTGCTCCATGTGCAGGGAGGATTTCATAGATTCACTGAATGGGTTGGGTTAGAAGGTACCTTAAAGATCATCACCTATGGCAGAGAAGTTGGAACTAGATGATCTTTAAGGTACCTGCCATAGGCAGTGATGCCTTCCACTAGACCAGGTTGCTCAGCCAACCAAGATCTGGTCCTGGAGGCCATCCAGTACCTGAAGTGGGCTACAAGAAAGCTGGGGAGGGACTTCTTGGGGTGTCAGGTAATAATAGGACTAGGGGGAGTGGAACAAAACTGGAAATGGGTAGATTCAGAAAGGATGTTAGGAAGAAGTTGTTCACTATGAGGGTGGTGAGAGACTGGCACAGGTTGCCCAGGGAGGTGGTGGAAGCCTCATCCCTGGAGGTTTTGAAGACCAGGCTGGATGTGGCTCTGAGTAACCTGCTGTAGTATGAGGTGTCCCTGGCCATGGCAGGGGGGTTGGCACTATCTGATCCTTGAGGTGCCTTCCAACCCTAACAATTCTATGATTCTATGATCTTGCACAAAGCTGGACCTTGGAGCAATGCTAGGACCAGGTTTTGGTGCTGGATGATGCTATTCAGATTTAAATGTGAGAATCTCAGGAGTTGCCCTCAGAGATTGCCAGAATCCCAGCATGGTGGTGGGGTGGAAGGAAATCTGTCGGGATCAGTTGGTTTAACCCCCCTGCTACCCCAGGGGCACCCACAGCAGCTTGCCCAGCAGCACAGTGTTCAGCTGGGGTTGGAAGCTCCCCAGAGAAAGAGACTCCACAACCTCTCTATGCAGCCTGCTCCAGGCCTCCAGCACCTTCACACCAAACAAGTTTCTCCTCATCTTCAGGTGGAACTGAAAGGGTTGTCAAGGCCTGGGATAGGCTTCCCAGGACAGTGCTGGAAGGGTTTCTAAGCTCTGTAGATGTGGTTTTGAGGGCCATGGTTTAGTGGTGACCTGGCAGTGCTGGGTTAATGGTTGGGCTTGATCATCTTAGAGGTCTCTTCCAACCAAAAGAATTCTACAGTGCTATGATTCTAACCAAGGAACCTCACCAGAGCCATGGGGCTCAGTAGTTCATTCCCTCATGGCATTGGAGGAACTCTGACATGGAGAGAAGATGTCTTGCTCTTCCACAGATATGGCCCCAGCATATCACCAGGAAAAGAGCTGGAAAGTTGCTGCAGACAGGAGTAACCATGTCTGGTGACCAACAGCATGGTCACCTGCCTCCAGCCTCCTTTCAGGGAGTTGTAGAGACCAATGAAGTCTCCCCTCAGACTTTTCTCCAGGCTGAGCAACCCCAGTTCCCTCAGCTGCTCCTCCCCAGCCCTGTTCTCCAGACCCTTCACCAACTTCCTTGCCCTTCTCTGGACCTCCTTTCCCTTCTCTGGACCTCCTTTCCCTTCTCTGGACCTCCTTGTCCTTCTCTGCACCTCCTCTAGCTCCTCAATGTCCTTCCTGGAATGAAGGGCCCAAAACTGCACCTGGTATTCAAGGTGCAGCCTCACCAGTGTCATGCTGGACTCTCCCTTGTTCTTGGGCATGGGTCAATCCAAGGCTTTGCCCAAGTGTACCTGGGGATCCCTTCATCACCCACTTGAACCCAACAAGACTTTTTTTCATGGAGTGTGCTGGCTGAAAGGAGCCAAGTGAGCTGGGCAGTATGTGGAGGTGTCTCACCTCCAGGCTTTGCACCAAGCCCTCTGCCACAGCTCTGGCCATCAGGCAGGACCTGGCTCATGACCAGCAGGATGAGGGAGGTGACTGTCTCCCTCTACTCTGCTCTGATGGGACTCCAGATGGAGCACTGAGTCCAGATCTGGAGCCTGCAACACAAGGCAGACATGGGACTGTTGAAGCAGGTCCAAAGGAGGCCACAGAGATGATCAGAGGGCTGGAGCACCTGTCCTGTGGGGACAGGCTGAGAGAGTTGGGGCTGTTCAGCCTGGAAAAGAGAAGGCTGCAGGGAGACCTTAGGGCAGCCTTCCAGTACATGAAGAGGCTAGAGGAGAGCTGGGGAGAGACTTTTGACAAGGACTTGGAGTGGCAGGATGAGAGGCAATGGCCTTGAGCTGGCAGAAGGGAGATTTAGACTGGAGATTAGGAAGAAATTCTTTCCAGTGAGTGTGATGAGACACTGGAACAGGTTGCCCAGGGAGGATGAGGATTCCCTCTTCCTGGAGGTGTTCATGACCAGGTTGGATGAGGCCTTGAGCAACCTGGGCTAGTGGAAGGTGTCCCTGATCTGGTGGAAGATAGAATAGAATAGAATAGAATAGAATAGAATAGAATAGAATAGAATAGAATAGAATAGAATAGAATAGAATAGAATAGAATAGAATAGAATAGAATAGAATAGAATAGATTGGATAAACCAGTTTGGAAAAGACCTTTGAGATCATCAGCTCCAACCTATCATCCAACACAATCTAATCAACTAAACTAAGTGCCTCATCCACTCTCTTTTTAAACACCTCCAGTGATGGTGACTCCACCACCTCCCTGGGCAGCACACTCCAAAAGCCAATCTCTCTTTCTGGGAAGAGTTTCTTCCTAACATCCAGCTTAATCCTCCCCTGGCACAGCTTGAGAATGTGTCCTCTTGTTCTGGTGCTGGTTGACTGGGAGAAGAGACCAACCCCCACCTGGCTGCAACCTCCCTTCAGGAAGTTGTAGAGAGCAATGAGGTCTCCCCTGAGCCTCCTCTTCTCCAGGCTAAGCAAGCCCAGCTCCCTCAGCCTCTCCTCACAGGGCTGTGCCCCAAAACCCTCACCAGCTTTGTTAAGGGTGCTGAGGACAGTATTTGTGAGGGTTTGGAAAGCTTAAGGGTAAGAAGGGTCTACAGAAGGATCTGTCCAGGCTGGATCAATGAGCCAAGGCCAATGGGATGAGGTTCAACATGGCCAAGTGCCTCCTTGCCATTCTCTGGATAGGTTCAAGAGTCTCAAAGTCCTTCTTAAATTGAGGAGCCCCGAACTGGCCACAGCAGAGGAATAGAATAGAATAGAATAGAATAGAATAGAATAGAATAGAATAGAATAGAATAGAATAGAATAGAATAGAATAGACCAGGTTGGAAGAGACCTTCAAGATCACCGCGTCCAACCTATCATCCAACACCACCTGATCAACTAACCCATGTAACCAAGCACCCTGTCAAGTCTCCTCCTGAACACCTCCAGTGACGGCGACTCCACCACCTCCCCGGGCAGCCCATTCCAATGGGCAATCACTCTCTCTGTGTAAAACTTCCTCCTGACCTCCAGCCTGAACTTCCCCTGGCACAGCCTGAGACTGTGTCCTCTTGTTCTGGTGCTGGCTGCCTGGGAGAAGAGACCAACCTCTGCCTGTTTACAACCCCCCTTCAGGTAGTTGTAGAGAGCAATAAGGTCACCCCTGAGCCTCCTCTTCTCCAGGCTAAGCAACCCCAGCTCCCTCAGTCTCTCCTCATAGGGCTTGTGTTCCAAGCCCCTCACTAACTTTGTTGCCCTTCTCTGGACTCGTTCCAGCAAGGGATGCCTGTGGTGGGGCTGGGGTGGTGGTGGTGGTGTTGGAACTGGCTGATCTTTGAGATGCCTTCCAACCTGAACCCTCCCACCTCTCCCCCTCCTGGTCCCAGGCTCCTTGCGGCCTGGCGGCGCTGCCGCTCGGCGCCGCTTCTTCCTCGCATCTGGCCGCCCGAGAGCCGCTCCGCCACCCTGCAGCCTGCTAATGAGCTCCCCCCTTTAATTAATACCCTAAGAATTTTAATTCTGACTGAATCAATTTAACGTGATGTGATTTTGTCAGCTCTATTCCCCAAGTCAAAAAAAAAACACCCCACCCCACCAACCCAGTGAGCCTGATGCTTATTACATACATCATTTCACGGGCTCTGCATTCCCTGCTGACTTAAACAAATTCTAATTAAGACTAATTAAAGCATCATTTATGAAAGCGCTTGTGATAGCTATGCAAACATTCTGGGTGGGTATGCTTTGCATAATAATTATCCTAGTTAATATTAAGGCTAGCTCCTTGGCAATTAGGTCCTTTGAAAGAGGGAGCTGGGCTGAAGGCAGCCCTCTCCACCGTTAGCAATTAATAAGCCACCTCCCTTCCTTCCCCTGCCCCCCTCCCATCCCACCCCCAAATGAAAAAAAAGGTAATAAATAAATAAATAAATAAATAAATAAATAAATAATAGTTACATGCTAAATTTGTGTGGTGGCTTCATGAGCTGGGTAAATTTAGAAGGAGTCACAGAAGCGCTGAAGAGTTGGAAGCCGCCGTCCCCAGAGGTGTTCAATAAGGGACAGGATGTGGCACCTGAAACCATGGTTTAGTTACTCAGGAGGTGTTGGATGATAAGTTGGGCTTGATGATCTCTGAGGTCTTAGAATCATAGAATCAGTCAGGGTTGGAAGGGACCACAAGGATCATCTAGTTCCAACCCCTCTGCCATGGGCAGGGACACCCCACACTAGATCAGGTTGCTCAGAGCCTCATCCAGCCTGGGCTTGAAGACCTCCAGGGATGGGGCCTCAACTACCTCCCTGGACAACCCATTCCAGGGCTTCACCACTCTCATGGTGAAGAACCTCCTCCTCACCTCCAGCCTGAATCTCCCCACCTCCAGCTTCATTCCATTCTCCCTAGTCCTATCACTACCTGAGATCCTGAGAAGTCCCTCCCCAGCCTTCCTGTAGCCCCCTTCAGATACTGGAAGGCCACAATTAGGTCACCTCAGAGCCTTCTCTTCTCCAGACTGAACAGCCCCAACTCCTTCAGTCTGTCCTCATAGGAGAGGTGCTCCAGCCCTCTGATCATCCTCATGGCCCTTCTCTGGACACCTTCCAGCCCCTCCATATCCCTCTTGTGCTAGGGGCTCCAGAACTGGAGGCAGTACTCCAGGTGGGGTCTCATCAGAGCTGAGTAGAGGGGGAGGATCACCTCCCTTGCCCTGCTGGCCACACTTCTCCTGATGCAGCCCAGGATCTGATTGGCTTTGCAGGCTGCAAGTGCACACTGAGAGCTCATGTTGAGCTTTTTGTCCACCAGCACCCCCAAGTCTCTCTCCTCAGGGCTTCTTTCCAGCCAGTCACTGCCCAGCCTGGATTTGTGCCTGGGATTGCCTCGACCCAGATGCAGGACCCTGCACTTGGTCTTGTTGAACCTCATAAAGTCAACCTGTGCCCACTTCTCCAGCCTGTCAAGGTCTCTCTGGATGGCATCCCTTCCCAACCTTTTTGGTCTTTTCCCACCTTATTGATTCTATGATTCTGTGACCTCTGGAGGTCATCAAGTCCAATCCCTCAGCCAAGGAAAGGTCACCTAGAGAAGGTCACAACAGGATTGCATTGAGCTGGGTTTAGAATGTCTCCAGAGATGGAGACTCCACCACCTCTCTGGGCAGCCTGCTCCAGGGCTCTGTCACCCTGAAATTAAAGAACTTCCTCCTTGTGTTTAGATGCAGCTTCTAATGTTTCAGTCTGTGCCCATCATCCCTTGTCCTGTCACCGGGCACCACTGACAAAAGGCTGGTCCCACCCTCCTGACCCCTGCCCTTTAAGTATTGATCAGCATCAATGAGACACCATCCCCCCACCCCCCAAGCCCCTCAGTCTTCTATTTTCCAGACCAAAAAGCCCACATTTTCTCAGTCTTTTCTCCTAAGAGGGATTTTCCAGTGCCCTCGGCACCTCAGTGCCTTCTGCACCCTCTTCAGTAGTCCCCTGTCCTCCTTGAACCAGGGAGCCCAAAACTGGACCCAGGACTCCAGCTGTGGCCTCACCAGGGCAGAGTAGTCTTAGATGTGCTCTTCAGTTTAAGGGTCATTCTTTTAAGGCAAGGTGATGGCTGTTCAAGCAGAAGAACAAGGCTTGAGTAATGGGTCCTGAGCTGTGATTCTGCAGGTAGGAGAGGTGACAGCACGTCACTACAGCCTGGGAATGTCCCACCCCTCTCTCTACACCTCCTCACCTCCAAAGCCTGGCTGCAGAGTGGGGTCTGGCCATTTTAAAGTGTTTCTGAACAAAATGAGTTGAGTTTGGTTCTGCCTGTTGGTCTGAGTCAGGTTGGAGTTATTGGTGGCATTGGGTAGAAAGTTGGACTTGATGATCATCAAATCATAGAATGGTCCAGGTGGAAGGGACCTCCAAAAGCCATCTAGTCCAACTTCCCTGCAGTCAGCAGGGACATCCTCAACTAGACCAGGTTGCCCAGGGCCTCTTAAAGGTCTTAAAAGTCTCTTCCAACCTTTATGATTCTATGATTTTTCAAATCCCAAAGTGGAGGGGTTGGAAGGGACCTGTGGAGATCATCCAGCCCAAGCTCCCTGCTAAAGCAGAGTCACCCACAGCGGCTCCCCCAGGATCACAATGGAAGCTCTCCAGAGATTACAGCTCAAAAGGTTCAGAATTCCCTGAGTGGAAGATGGGTCAAAGAAGGTTCTTCTCCCCCTCTACTCTGCCCTGCTGAGACCACCTCTGGAGTATTGTATCTGGTTCTGGGCTCCCCAGTTCAAGAAGGACAGTGACAAACTAGAGTGTGTCCAACAGAGGCTGTGAAGACGATGAAGGGACTGGAACATCTGTCTGCTGAGGGAAGGCTGAGACACCTGGGGCTGTTTAGTCTGGAGAAGAGCACCCTGAGAGGAGATTTCCTCACTGTTTATAAATATCCCAAGTGTGGGTGTCAAGCAGAAGATGCCAGGCTCTTTTCTCTGGTGTCCTGTGACAGGACAAGGGTCAGTGAATGCCAAACAGAACCCTGGAAGTTCCACCTCAACCTCAAGAAGAATTTGTTTGCTGTGAGGGTGCTGGAGCCCTTGGAGCAGGCTGCCCGGAGAGGTTGTGGAGTCTCTTTCTCTGGAGACTGTGTTCCTGTGTGACCTGCCTTAGGTGATCCTGCATTGGCAGGGCAGCTGGACATGATGATCCTCAGAGGTCACTTCCAACCCCTAACATTCGATGATTCTAAGCTGGCTTTACATTAATTTCTTCTGCTTAGTTTTCACAGCTCTTTGCTAACAGGAGCTCTCTAGGCTGTACCCTGCAACTTCCTGGTGTTATTGGGTTGACAGGCAGCTGGCTTCCACGCTCAAGCCTCTATTCCCACCTCTGCCAGGGCTCAGGGAAGGAGGAGAAGGAGGAGGAGGAGGAGACAGATCTCAACCCACTCAGCGTTTACCGCGCGGCGCTCCTCGCCGCACACGCAGATGGCGTGGCGGTCCCAGATTTCATTTGAGTTAATCTAATCCCTCCACTGCTCCCACTAGAAAGGAGGGCATTAGCAGCCATATGTCAACCAGATTTGTCAGATTATTCATTACAATTAATTGCTGTTCTCACTTAAGGCCTTTAAGGCTGTGAATTGCTCGGAATTCTAGCGCAAACACAAAATTATGAGTAAAAGACTTTAGCCCTGTCACTCAAATTTCACGCTGACCTTTATCAGCTCTTGGCTTTGCCATGGGTGCTGGGCTGAAAGCTTTCTAATTGGGGCTCCACTTCTTCCTCTCTCCAGGTAAGCTGTCGGCCGGCCCCGGCGCGGCCACCGGCAGGACCGGAGGAAGCCTCGCTGGTCCCAGCAGACAGCATTTAACTGCCAGCTAATAATGCATTAGGAGGGTAATGAAATGAGCTGGGTGTCATAATGACCCAATATACTAATTAAGCCTCTAAATACTGCAGCCTTTTAAGAGGTTTTAGGTCTTGGGCAGATTTTTTTTTGTGTGTGGAGCTGCCTTTCTCTTTGCTTTAGTTCAGCTCCTCTCTGGAGGTGTTCAAGGAGGGGCTGGATGAGGCCTTGAGCAAGCTGGGCTAGTGGAAGGTGTCCCTGCCCCATGGCAGGGGGTTGGAACTAGGTGATCTTTAAGGTCCCTTTCAACCCAAACCATTCTGTGTACCTATAAATCTCTAAGATCCTTTCCAAGCCAAACCATTCTATCAATCTATGAATCTTCAAGGTCCTTTCCAACCCAGACTGTTCTATCAATCTATGAATCTTCAAGGTCCCTCCCAACCCAAACCATTCTATATATCTATGAATCTTCAAGATCCTTTCCAACCCAAACCATTCTATCAATCCATAAATCTTCAAGGTCCCTTCCAACCCAAACCATTTTCTGTATCTATAAACCTCTAAGATCCCTTCCAACCCAAACCATTCTACCAATCTATGAATCTTCAAGGTCCCTTCCAACCCAAACCATTCTATGAGTCTATGAATCTTTAAGGTCCTTTCCAACCCAACCCATCCTATCAGTCTGTGAATCAGCCAAACTCTGGCATAAGTTGGTAGGGATGATGGTTGGGAATGAGCCAGGATGGGGTTTCTGGGCAGGAGAGCAGGGATCATAAAATCATAGAATGGGCAACCTGGGCAGTGTCTCCCCACCCTCACTGCAAAGAATTTCTTCCTAATCTCCAGTCTAAATCTCTCCTCTTCCAGCTCAAAGCTATTGCCCTCATCCTGTCACTACAAGCCCTTGTCAATCTGCCCTCCCCAGCTCTCCTGTAGTCCCCTTCAGGTACTGGAAGGCTGCTCTAAGGTGTCCCTGGAGCCTTCTCTTCTCTAGGCTGAACAGCCCCAGCTCTCTCAGCCTGTCCCCATGTGGGAGGTGGGAGAGGGAAGTATCCTGGGGCTTCTCCTAGCTCTTGTGGCTCAAAACAGCTATCCTGAGACACACTGATATTTGCCTGCAGGAGCCTGGGTGTCTGCTCAGGGACCAGCAGTAACTGGAGCGTCCAGGGAAGGGAGAAAAACCATTTGTTTGCTATCAGCTCTGCTTCTGGGAGCATTTCCTCTGTTACATCTGGAGAAACCAGCTGCTGATTGTCTCTCTCCCCTTCCAACAACGCTCACAGGTGGAAACTGGGCTGGAAACATGTTCCCTGCATGGCCTCCAGAAAGAAACTGGTGTCCAGTTGTTGTGAAGTGATGAATTCAAAGTGACCAGCGTGAACACAGTGGCAGGGGGTGACCTGCTCTGCAACAGGGAGGGTGGCTTGCCCTTGCTGCCCTTCCCTGCTGTCTGTGCCTACCATCAGTCCCTGCTGTCCTTCATTGTCTGTCTGTACCAGCAATCACCACTGTCCATCCCCACTGCCCAACCCCTCTGTCCATCCTCACTGCCCATCCCCACTCTTCATCCCTGCTGTTCATCCCCACTTTCCAACCCCTCTGCCATCCCTACTCTCCATCCTTGCTGTCCATTCCCACTTTCCAACCCCTCTGCCATCCCCACTCTCCATCCTTGCTGTCCATCCCCACTTCCCATCCTCACTGCCCATCCCCACTCTCCATCCCTGCTGTCCATCTCTACTTTCCATCCTCTCTGCTCATCCCCACTCTCTGTCTCTGCTGTCTCTCCTTGCTGTCCATCCCCACTTCCCATCCTCACTGCCCATCCCCACTCTCCATCCCTGCTGTCCATCCCCACTTTCCCTCCCCTCTGTCCCTCATTGTCCACCCCTGTTGCTCCTCACCCCATCCCCACCCCTCTCCCCTGGGTTGCCCAGGGCAGAGCAGCAAACCCCCCCTGTAAAACCCCAGCAGAAGGAGCCTGCACCAGGGCCCCCTGCAGCAGGGACTGAAGGGGTCTCCACTCTCCACGCTTTGAGGTTGTCAGGAGCAGGCAGTTAATGGCATCACAGCTCCCATCTAATGGACCTCTGGCTGGAGGAACAAAAGCTGTCACTCTGCAGCTGAGGGTCCCCTTGTGAGCCATTATGGTGGCTCCCAATGTCCCTCCAAGAACAGAAAACTGCTTAATGAGGGGAACTCATCACCCTCCAACTCACTGCTGAAAAGGTAAAAGCCTTGGCTCTGGAGGGCTGCAGGGACGGGAGGGCAGCCAGATGGGTGGCTGTGGTGGGTTGAAGTTTCTCCCCCCCCAACATTAAACTTGCCAGGCCAGCTCAGTTGGAAGCAAATGGCACAGTGGCACAGCTCCCAGGAGGATGGTGGGAACATGGGGATGGGCAATAGTTCTGGTGTGGGGACAGGAGGCAGAGCTAAGGCAGGGCATTGGTTTGTGGTGGAATGGGAAGGCTGGAGGCTTGGCTCCTGGCTGCCCCCAGGGACAGGTTTTGTTGAGCAGCAGCTGAGGGAACTGATCTTGTTCAGCTCATCACTTTGTTCTCACCATCAATGCATAAGGTGGTACCCAACACAAAGGGGTCTGCTCTGGAGAAAAGGAGGCTGAGGCTCTCTATAACTCCCTGAAAGGAGACCTGAGCCAGGTGGGGATTGGTCTCTTCTCCCAGGGAACAAGTGATAGGACAAAAGGAAGCAGCCTCAAGTTGCCCTGTGGGAATTTAGGTTGGAGGTGAGGAACAACTTCTTCTCCTTGAACATTGTCCAGGCCTGCCCCAGGCTGCCCAGGGCAGTGGTGGAGTCCCCATCCCTGGAGGCATTTCAAAGCTGTGGGGATGTGGTGCTGGAGGCCAAGGTTTAGTGGTGAGCTGGCAGTGCTGGATTAATGGTTGGACCTGATCATCTTAAAGGTCTCTTCCAGCCCAAACCACTCTGTCATGACTTTTCTCCTGTTCTCCACCAGAATCCTCTGCCAAAGACCCAGAGCTTTACCAGGAGCTTTGCAGGCTTGCCCATGGCCCTGTCCTCTCCCATCGTGGCTGGATGCCCGGCTGCTGCCTGTGGCACACACCCACTGCCACTGCCAGCTCTGGGGGTCCTTGGCCACCATGCTGTAAGTTCTGCTCTGTAGGAGATGTCCTCTTCATAGACTGATACCCACAGTGGCACAGCCTCTCCCAGGCTGGAAAGCAGTTGACTCCACTCAACATAGAATCATAGCATGGGGGAGTTGGAAGGGACCTTAAAGATCATCTAGTCCCAACCCTTTGCCACAGGCAGGGACACCTTCCACTAGCCCAGATTGCTCAAGGCCTCATCCAACCTTGCCTTGAACACATAGAGTGTAAATCTGGGGATACAACAACTTTGGGGCTTCCTTCAGCCTTCACTTCTGCCATGAAGGGGGCAGGTTTAGACTGGACATTGGAAAGAAGCTCTTTCCAGTGAGGGTGTGAGACATTGGAATAAGTTGCCCAGGGAGGTTGTGGGTGCCCCCTCCCTGGAGATGTTCAAGGCCAGGCTGGATGAGAACTTGAGCAACCTGGGTCTAGTGGAAACTGTCCCTGGTCTGGTGGCAGGGAGGCTGCAACTAGATGATCTTCAAGGTCCCTTCCAACCTCAACCTACAAACAGAGCAGAATAAACAAGGTAGAAGCCTCATCCCTGGAGGTGTTTGCAGCCAGGCTGGATGTGGCTGTGAGCAACCTGCTGTAGCGTGAGGTGTCCCTGCCCATGGCTGGGGGGTTGGAACTGGCTGATCCTTGGGGTCCCTTCCAACCCTAACAATTCTATGATTCTGTGATTCTAAGGCCAGCCCCACCAGCAGGTGAACACCATGAAGGGCTCAACACAGCCTCCCCAAGGTATCTCCAGACACTTGTGGGTGTCCTTGCCCAGGGCAGTGGGGTTGGAATTAGGTGGTCTTTAAGGTCCCTTCTAACTGTGCCAGGGGAGGTTTAGGCTGGAGGTTAGGAAGAAGTTCTACACAGAGAGAGAGATTGGCCATTGGAATGTGCTGCCCAGGGAGGTGGTGGAGTCACCATCCCTGGAGGTGTTTAGGAAGAGCCTGGATGGGGTGCTTGGTGCCATGGTTTAGTTGATGAGATGGTGTCGGATGATGGGTTGGACTTGATGATCTCTGAGGTCTTTTCCAACCTGGTTAATTCTATTCTATTCTATTCTATTCTATTCTATTCTATTCTATTCTATTCTATTCTATTCTATTCTATTCTATTCATCCTACCCTATCCTATCCTATCCTATCCTATCCTATCCTATCCTATCCTATCCTATCCTATCCTATCCTACCCTACCCTACCCTACCCTGTTCTATTCTATTCTATTCTATTCTATTCTATTCTATTCTATTCTATTCTATTCTATTCTATTCTATTCTATTCTATTCTATTCTATACACAGCCTCTCCAGGGTGTCTCCAGTCACTTGTAGGTGTCCTCACCCAGGGCAGTGGGGTTGGAACTAGGAGGTCTTTAAGGTCCCTTCCAACCCAACCCATTCCATGACTCCATGGTGCTATGGAAGCCCAGCACAATATCAGCCAGGGGTGGCCGGGATTAAACCTCCAATCTCTCCGCACGGTGCGAGAGGAGCAGTGATCTCAGGTTTCATCTGCCCAGGGTAGTGTACAAACAGGGTAAATCCCACCACACTCCCAACCCTCAGCAGTCTAAAGGTTAAAGCCTGTCAGCCTGGATTTCACCCAGCCCAGGAAGGGACGGCGGAGTCACGCCAAGGCCTCATCGCACACCCGTGATCAAACAGCTCCTCATTACACTTCAATATTGTTGCCTCGAAAGGTCACCATTGCTGAACATAATCACACGAAAATCAAACCTGCAAACTTTATATATATCATGGAAGGCAGTAAATAGCTGGGAGGTTTATTTTCTGCTGCCTGAACAACGCTCAGAGCCCATTTATAAATTCCTGGGCGCCGCGGCGGTGCACCGAGGCACACGAAAGGCAACAGCAACAGAAAAAAAACCCCAACCCCAACAACAACAACAAGACCAAGAACAAGAAGAAGAAGAAGGAAAGCTTCAATTAAATCAATTCCCCCTGTTAAAAAAAAAATAATAAAGAAATAAAGAAATAAAATACTATTCACAATAATTTATTAGGTCAGGGCCAATTGGTCTAATCAAGAGATGGTTCCCTGGCAACCCCTCATTTGCATAATTAAAAAAGAAGGATTTTGATTATTGAAGGCAGATAAATAAATAAATAAATACATAAATAAATAAATAAGAAAGAAATCAAACCAAGCAGCAGCAGCAGCACCAGCAACCAGCAGCCAGCCCACGACATCCAGCGGATTGTTAGGACAGCTTTCCGAGTTGGATTCCTTTGGAAGTCGAGCCCAAGGGCTGCAGGCTGGGGATGGGGTGGCTGGAGAGCAGCCAGGCAGAAAGGGACCTGGGGGTACTGGTTGACAGGAGGCTGAAGATGAGGCAGCAGTGTGCCCAGGTGGCCAAGAAGGCCAATGGCATCCTGGCCTGCATCAGGAACAGTGTGGCCAGCAGGAGCAGGGTAGGCATTCTGCCCTGTACTCAGCACTGGTTAGGCCACACCTTGAGTCCTGTGTCCAGATCTGGGCCCCTTGGTTTAAGAAGGATATTGAGACTCTTGAACGTGTCCAGAGAAGGACAATGAGTCTGGGGAGAGGTCTTGAGGACAAGCTCTATGAGGAGAGGCTGAGGGAGCTGGGGTTGCTTAGCTTGGAGAAGAGGAGGCTCAGGGGAGACCTTAGTGCTGTCTACAACTCCCTGAAGGGAGGTTGTAGCCAGGAAGGGGTTGGTCTCTTCTCCCAGGCAATCAGCAGCAGAACAAGAGGACACAGACTCAAACTGTGTCAAGGGAGGTTTAGGCTGGAGGTGAGGAGAAAGTTCTTCCCAGAGAGAGTTGTTGGCCATTGGAATGTGCTGCCCAGGGAGGTGGTGGAATCACCATCCCTGGAGGTGTTCAAGAGGGGATTGGATGTGGCACTTGGTGCCATGGTTTAGTAGTCATGAGGTGTTGGGTGATAGGTTGGACTTGATGATCTCTGAGGTCTTTTCCAACCTTATTGCTTCTGTGATTCTATGATTCTATGAAATGCTTCATCCTCAACATTAAGAAGACCCTGTAATCCATGGGGGGAATTCTGGGATGTGCTATAAATGCTGGGTGCCTTCCTTATTTTCCTCTTCACTGGTTTCACTCCTTCATCCAGCCCTCCTGCCACCTCCTCAGGCAGAGCCACAGCTCTGGAAAACTCTGCCTGCTTCCTTCACCTCCTGAAAAGACTCAGCATCTAGGTTTAGGGTGGAGAACTGTGCCTGAGTCCTTCACTTCCAGAAAGGACTCAACATCTAGGTCTGAGATGGAGAACTCTGCCTGCTCCCTTCATCTCCATGAAGGACTCAACATCTCTGGGATGGAAACCCCCTTCTCGCTTCCTCCACCTCCATGAAAGACTCACTATCTGGTCTGGGATGAAAAATCCTGCCTGCTCCCTTCACCTCCATCAAAGACAGGGTGCAATTGAGCAGAGCCTGTGCCCTCCCTCTCATCCCCCAGCCCATTGATTAAATCCCCTCTCAGTCTTCTCTTCTCCAGACTAATCAGCCCCAGGGCTCTCAGCCTCTCCTCACAGGGCAGTGCTGCAGTCCCTTCAGCATCCTGGTAGCTCTCCCTTGGACTCTCCCCAGCAGATCCCTGTCCCTCTTGAACTGGGAAGCCCAAAACTGGATGCAGTGTTCCAGGTGAGGTCTCAGCAGGGCAGAGTAGAGGGGGAGGAGAAGCTCCCTGGATCTGCTGGACACACTCCTCTTGATGCACCCCAGGATCCCATTGTCTGCCTTCTCTGAGATAGCCCTCAGAGATCACCCCATGGAGACAGCCCTCAGAAATCAGCCCATGAGGACAGCCCTCAGGGATCACCCCATGGAGATACCCATCAGAGATCACCCCCACAGGGAAAGCCCTTCAGGAGCATCCCCATGGAGTCAGCTTTCTGCTCTGCAGAATCCAACAGGAGCATGGCTGAGTAACCTGGTGTTCCAGCAAGCCAGCTGAGCAGCTGTGGATTTCAAACTGGGAAAGATGGGAGAGCAAAGCCTGTGTGTCCATTTGGGGTGCCCCCCTCATCCTGGAGTCCTTGCAGCACAGGGGACACAAACCTTCAGCTCTCTGCTGTTATCCCACGGGCGGGATCCTGTTCTTCTTGCCTGCAGCCACGGAGCCTCCTCCACCTCCTTTCTGCAGCAGCAAGCGGGGGGAAGCCCAGGAGGATCCCTGCTTGGCAGGAGCAGGGAAACAACTGAGAAGTCAGCTGGAAGCAGTAGGACATGTCCCCTGGCAGCAGGGGATGGAAATGAGATGCCTTTGTAGAGCACAAAGAGGGTTACAGCAGCAGTGCCAACACAGCCCTGCAGAGCAGAGCCAAACGGGGTGCCAGGAGCACCCCCCCTGCCTCCGTCCCCTCCTCACCTCCCAAGCTGGGGCGAAGGGCTGTCCTGTCGGGGTGAGGTGCTGGGCACCAGGAGCAGCCAGGCTGGCTGGGCTGCCAGCAGGAGCAGGTCCCGGTGGGCGGCCAGGACCTTTTTGTTCTCCGGCATTGTCCCCCAAAGCTATTCAGGCGTGGCTGCCTGCGGTGCGCTGATAGGGGAGGAGGGGAGCTTGGTACGGGTGAGAGGTTCTGCTGGCGGAGTGCTGGGGAGCTCAACACAATGCAACAGTTTGGAACATAAAGGGGAGGTTTCTTCTTGTCTGCGGGTGAGGGACAGGGACCTCGGGCAGGGCCATCCCCTGCCTGCAGCCAGCAGGAGCAGGGATGTCCCCAGGCACGCCCCGGCACTATCGGTTCAACGCAGGTTGCTCTGCAGCCAGCAGGTTTACAGACTCACAGAATCACAGGATGCACTGGGTTGGAAGGGACCCTCAAAGGTCACCTTCTCCAACCCCCCTGCAGTCTGCAGGGATGTCTCCAACTAGATCAGGCTGCCCAGGGTCACACCAAGTTTGACCTTGAATGTCTCCAGGGGCATGGCTTCAGCCACACCACTGGGCAACCTATCCCAGTGTCTCACCTGAAGAACTTCTTCCTGATGTCCAACTTAAATCTGCCCTGCTCCAGGTCCAAACCTTTGCCCCTCATCCTGTCCCCACAGGCCCTTCTAAGCAGTTCCTCCCCACCCTTCCTGTAGTTCCCCTTCAGACACTGAAATGCAGCTCTAAGGTCTTCTTGGCGCCTTCTCTTCTCCAGGCTGAACAGCACGCTCTCAACCTGTCCCCATAGCAGAGGTTCTCCAGCCCTCTGGTCATCTGTGTGGCCTCATCTGGACCCTCTCCAGCAGGCCTATGTCTCTTTTGTGCTGGGGCATCCCAGAACTGGACACAGTACTGCAGCTGAGGTCTCTCCAGAGCAGAGTAGAGTGGTAGAATCACCTCTCTCAACCTGCTGGCCGCAATTCTTTTGATGCAACCTAGTTGAAGGGTGGTTGTGTGCCATGAGCCCAAACCAGCTCTTCTGGCACTGCTCTGCATTCCCTAGAATCATGCTGTCCCTGTCCCCAGGTCCCAGCCTGGCTGCAGCCTGTCCCCTCCCCATGTTGGGCACAAACCATCACGTCGTTGTTGACAGCAAGGAGATGACTTGGAGAATAAATCACCTGTGACAGAAGATGTCAAAAAGCTCTTACTCTCTTTTCAGTGGTGTCCTGTGATAGGATAAGGGACAATGGGCACAAACTGCAACCCAGGAAGTTCCACCTGCATCAAGAAAAACTCTGGTGTGAGCCCTGGAGCAGGCTGCCCAGAGAGGTTGTGGAGTCTCCTCCTCTGGAGAGCTTCCAGACCCAGCTGGCCATTGTGATGCTGGGCAAGCTGCTGTGGGGGCCCCTGCTGTGGCAGGGGGGGGTTGAACTGAATGATCTCCAGTGGTCCCTTTGAACCCCTACCATTCTGTATGATTCTATGCTGAGGGGCATGGTTGACCTCCAGCCTTGGTAGGGTTAGATATTGCTTGAACTCTGTGATCTCAGAGGTATTTTCCAACCAATCTGATTCCATAGAGCCTTCCTCAATTTCTTTAAGTTCTTCATAATGCCTTCCAACCCCCACCAGTCTGTGATTCTATGGCACAATGGAGTCCACATTTCCCCAGGAAAACTCTGCAAGAGTCTTTTTGGCTTGGACTAGAGGATCTTGAAGGCCTCTCCCGACCAAAGATAGGATTCTGTGGTTCAGTGGTTCCGGCACAGACGCTTCGGAGCTGGTGGGGTGCTCTGCACCACCAGGTCTTGCTGCTTATTTTTTACCATGACAAAGGAACCAGGTCCCTGTGAATGCATCTGGAAGTAGACCACCCACGGTGGCTTCCTCCCAGTTGTCCTTCATTAGTGATTCAGAGGAGCATTAGCATTCGGAGGCAAACAAGGTGTACTTCGTTAGCGGGACATGACCCGGCTGTCAGGAAATTACATCTATGATTAATGAGCTGCCCAGGCAGAGAGCTTCGAGGCTGGGCACTGGTGAGCAGAAGGGGAGGGAGGGGAGGTGTCCCCCCCCGGTGGTGGGATGGCCGTGGAGGCACATCTCGGTTGGACCTGCGGGGCAGAAGCGCGCCCCAGGTGTCCCACGGGAGTTAGAAAAGGGCTCTGAGAAAAGGTTAAAACCAAGCAGGTGGAGACAGTCCTGAAGCAGCCACCCAGCCCAGCAGGGCTGCCTCCTGCTCCACCATAGCTCTGAACAGATCTTGAGAGCATCAAAGATTAGACTGGAATGGAATGGAATGGAATGGAATGGAATGGAATGGAATGGAATAGAATAGAATAGAATAGAATAGAATAGAATAGAATAGAATAGAATAGAATAGAATAGAATAGAATAGAATAGAATAGAATAGAATAGAATAGAATAGAATAGAATAGAATAGAATGGAATGGAATGGAATGGAATGGAATAGAATGGAAAAGAGATTAATTGAATAGAATAGAAATTAACTGAATAGAAATGAATTGAATTGAATTGAATTGAATTGAATTGAATTGAATTGAATTGAGCAGGTTGGAAAAGACCTTTGAGATCATCAAGTCCAACCTATCACCCAACACCATCTCATCAACTAAACCATGCCTCCAAGCACTCCATCCAGTCTCTTCCTAAACACCTCCAGGGATGGTGACTCCACCACCTCCCTGGGCAGCACATTCCAGTGGCCAAGCTCTCTTTCTATGAAGAACTTCTTCCTAACATCCAACCTAAACCTCCCCTGGCGCAGCTTGAGACTGTGTCCTCTTGTTCTGGTGCTGCTTGCCTGGGAGAAGAGACCAGGCACCTTTGCCTCCAGAGCACCTTTGGCCACGTTGCTCCTCTTCTCCCAGGCACCCACTATAGAATCATGGAATTGTTTTGATTGGGAAAGACCTCTAAGATCCTCAACCCAACACCACCATGGCCACTAAACCCCATCCCCAAGTGCCATGCCCATACATTTCGTGAACACCTGCAGGGATGCAGACTCCACCACCTCCCTGGGCAGCAGCAGGATGGTTGAGCTGTGGAATGGTTTGGGGTGGCAGAGACCTTTAAAGGTCATCTTGTCCAACCCCCTCCTTGCAGTCAGCAGGGACATCTGCAACTAGAGCAGGTTGCTCAGAGCCCCAAACAAACTGACCCGGGATGCTGGGGAAGAAAAATAGCTCAAGAGAAAAAAACCAAGAGAGGCATGGTGGGGGTGGGGGTGGGGGTGGGCTGGGGAGGTGACAGTGACAGGGGGGATGGCAGCATTCAGGGGAGCTGCATGCATCACCCTGAGTGACAGGCCTGGGAGATAATCTGATGCTTTGTCCATCACCTGCAAGCAGGAGCTCCCTGGGGTGAGGTTCAGCCTCTGTGTGCATTCAGGGAGGTTCTTCCATCAACCTCTCCCGCTCCTGTCAGGGCTGACACGGGTTGGGTTGAGGGGGGAGGGGGGCAGGCTTGGCTTTGGTGAGCACCCCCCAGCTCTACAGTGTTTCTCTATGATGGGAACCTCGATAGCTGTGATAAGAGGCAGCAGAGACAGGAGCTGAGTGAGAAACATGATTGATAACAGGGCAATGTCTGCAGACAGACATCCCCCTTATGGGCCCTCTCCATCAAGTCCATGTCTCTCTTGTGCTGGGGACTCCAGAGCAGGACACAGCACTCCAGGTGTGGTCTCAGCAGAGCAGAGTGGCAAAATCCCCTCTCTCCATCTGCTGGCCACACTGCTTTTGCTGCAGCCCAGGATGCCAGTGGCCTGCTGGGCTGCAAGTGCCCACTGCTGGCTGATGGCCAGCTTCTCATCCACGTTCTTGAGGAGAAGGTGAGCAAAGCAAACCCAACAAGTGCTGCAGTAACAGGGCAGAGAGGGCAGCAGGGCTGTGTAGCTTTGAGTGGGTGGCACTGGGGAACAAAAGGTTTTAAATTGAAGTCCTCTGCTTAAAACCCTCAGGCAGTAACAAGTGGAGTGCTTTAAGAGACCATCTGGTTTCTCCTGTGGGAGTTGCTGTGGTGCTTTGGAAGGTGCCTCTGGGAGGGAAAAAAAGTTGTCATAATTCACAGACCCACAGATTGCATTGGGATGGAAGGGCCCTCACAGGGTCATCTTGTTCAACCCTCAATTCAGGTCCATCCTTGAGTGAGAGGGTGGCCAAGGGCACCAAGTTTTCTTCAACCATGTTGTCTCCACTGGCATGTGTGGAGCTGGGCTTTTCCCAACCCTGAGCCTGCCTGAACCAAGAGGTTCACCTGGGAAACACAGCTGACAGTGGGGGAGACCTGCTCAAGGTTGGACCTCAGCCTTCTTACTTAGGAAATAGGCAAAGGCACGTTGGGCTGGATGACAGAGAAGCTCTCTGTGCCACTTGCACCCATTCTAAGGACAGAAGAGACATGGAGCTTTTGGAGAAGGTCCAGAGCAGGCCATGAAGATAGTCAGAAGGCTGGAACCCCTCTGCTCTGCTCTGCTCTGCTCTGCTCTGCTCTGCTGAGACTTCACCTGCACTGCTGGGGCCAGCTCTGGAGTCCTCAGCACAGACAGGCACCTGTCAGGGCAGGTCCAGAGGAGGCCACAAAGATGATCAGAGGGCTGGAGCACCTCCCCTGTGGGGACAGGCTGGGAGAGTTTGGGTTGTTCAGCCTGGAGACAAGCAGGCTCCAGGGAAACCTTAAAGCAGCCTTCTAGTACCTGAAGGGGCTACAGGGGAGCTGCAGAACAACTTTATACAAGGGCTGTAGTGCCAGGAAGAGGGACAATGGCTTTGAGCTGCAAGAGGGGAGGTTTAGATTGGAGATGAGGAGGAAATTCTTCACAGTGAGAGTGGTGAGACACTGGAACAGGTTGCCCAGGGAGGTTGTGGATGTCCCTTCCCAGGTCAGGTTAAGGCCTTGAGCAGCCTGGTCTGGTGGAAAGTATCCCTGCCCAGGCTGGAACTAGGTGACCTTTAATCTCCATTTCAAACCCAAACCATTCTATGAACCTTGACAGGCTGGAGAGGTGGGCACAAGCCAACCTCATGAAGTTCAGTAAGAGCAAGTGCAGGGTCCTGCATCTGGGTCAAGGCAATCCCAGGCACAAATCCAGGCTGGGCAGTGACTGGCTGGAAAGCAGCCCTGAGGAGAGAGACTTGGGGGTGCTGGGGGAGGAGAAGCTCAACAGGAGCTCTCATTGTGCACTTGCAGCCCAGAAAGCCAATCAGATCCTGGGCTGCATCAGGAGAAGTGTGGCCAGCTGGGCAAGGGAGGTGATCCTCCCCCTCTACTCAGTCCTGGTGAGACCCCACCTGGAGTACTGTGTCCAGTTCTGGAGCCCCTATTACAAGAGGGATGTGGAGGTGCTGGAACGTGTCCAGAGAAGGGCCACAAGGATGATCAGAGGGCTGGAGCACCTCTCCTATGAGGGCAGACTGAAGGAGTTGGGGCTGTTCAGTCTGCAGAAGAGAAGGCTCTGAGGTGACCTAATTGTGGCCTTCCAGGATCTGAAGGGGGCTACAGGAAGGCTGGGGAGGGACTGCTCAGGATCTCAGGTAGTGATAGGACTAGGGGGAATGGAATGAAGCTGGAGGTGGGGAGATTCAGGCTGGATGTGAGGAGGAGGTTCTTCCCCATGAGAGTGGTGAAGCCCTGGAATGGGTTGTCCAGGGAGGTGGTTGAGGCCCCATCCCTGGAGGTATCACAGTATCACTTAGGTTGGAAAGGACCTCGAGGGTCATCGAGTCCAACCTATCAACACAGACCCCATGACTAGACCATGGCACCAAGTGCCACGTCCAATCTCCCCTTGAACGCCTCCAGGGTCGATGACTCAACCACCTCCCTGGGCAGCCCGTTCCAATGATGAATGACTCACTCGGTGAAGAACTTCCTCCTCACCTCGAGTCTAAACCTCCCCTGGCACAGCTTGAGACTGTGTCCCCTTGTTCTGGTGCTGGTTGCCTGGGAGAAGAGGACAACCCCTTCCTGGCTACAACCACCCAGCCCAGGCTGAATGAGGCTCTGGCCAGCCTGATCTAGTGTGGGGTGTCCCTGCCCATGGCAGGGTGGTTGGAACTAGATGATCCTTGTTGTCCCTTCCAACCCTGACTGATACTATGATATTATGAACCTCTGACCCGAGCAGAACAAAGGAGTCCAGCCCCATCAGCAGGTGAGCTCCAGGAGGGGCTCCAAGCAGCCTTTCCCAGGGCATCTCCAGTCACCTGTGGGCTCTGCACTTGACTCCTGGCACGGTGAGTTGCTCCTGCCACCCACAGCTAATTAAGAAATCTCGGCCCAGGAGTGCTGAGCTCGCTGCGTTCGGGTTGGCTGCGTGCTCAGAGCCGGCGCGGGATGCTCAGCTAATGGCCACCGTGCCCGGCTCTGCCGCTCGGATTAAGGTAATTACCTAGCTCAACACTTTTCTGATTCATTTTGCAGTAATGGGAGCAGAAGCTTTTTATCTGCTTCCCCAGCTGCACTGCAGAGCACTGGGAGGGCGAAGCAATGCTGGAAGACGGAGAAGCCAAAGGCTGGCTAAGCTTCGGGCAGCTCAGCTCGTCCTGCCCGCTGTGGGGAGCTGCAGACCCCAGGGCCGCCCAAAATGCCACCCTCTGTTCACAGCCCTCAGAAAGAGCCTCGGCCTGGCAAGAGTCATAGAATCACAGAATCATTTGGGTTCACAGTATCACAGGATGCTAGGGGATGGAAGGGACCTCTGCAGATCATCGAGTCCAACGCCCCTTCCAGAGCAGGAGCATAGAATCCAGCACAGCTCACACAGGAACACATCCAGATGGGGCTGGAAAGTCACCAGAGAAAGATTCCACAACCCCTCTGGGCAGCCTGCTCCAGTGCTCTGTGACCCTCACAGTGGACAAGTTCCTCTTCATGTTGAGGTGGAACCTCCTGTGCTGGAGTTTCTATCCATTGCCCCTTGTCCTATCCCAGGGTGCAAGTGAGCAGAGCCTGTCCCCTCCCTCTTGACCCCCAGCCCTCAGATATTGATAAACATTGATTAAATGCTTGATGTTAGGAAGAAGTCCTTCATAGAGAGAGAGATTGGCCATTGGAATGTGCTGCCCAGGGGGGTGGTGGAGTCACCATCACTGGAACTGTTTAGGAAGAGACTGGCTGGGGTGCTTGGTGCCATGGTTTAGTTGATGAGATGGTGTTGGGTGATAGGTTGGACTCAATGATCTCAAAGGTATTTTCTAACCTGGTCTATTCTATTCTATTCTATTCTATTCTATTCTATTCTATTCTATTCTATTCTATTCTATTCTATTCTATTCTATTCTATTCTATTCTATTCTATTCTATTCTATTCTATTCTATATCCCCTCTCAGTCTTCTCTTCTCCAGACGAATCAGCGCCAGGTCTCTCAGCCTCTCCTCACAGGGTAGTGCTGCAGTCCCTTCAGCATCCTGGTAGCTCTCCCTTGGGCTCTCCCCAGCAGACCCCTGTCCCTCTTGAACTGGGGAGCCCAGAACTGGATGCAATATTGCAGGTGTGGCCTCACCAGGGCAGAGTAGAGGGGGAGGAGGACCTCCCTGGATCTGCTGGACACACTCCTCTTGATGAACCCCAGGAACCCATTGGCCTTCTTGGCCACCAGGGTACATTCCTGACCCATGCAGATGTGTCTTGGGAAGCCAGGATCTTTGGTCTGCTGAAGAGAGACAGAAAGGGTGGCCACAAGACCTTTCCATGCTCCACAGGCAACATGCTCAATCAGAGGAGCTTGCCCTTCACCCCCCTCCAGCCCCTGTCCTGCCAGTTAAGCTGCTAACAAGGGCCATTTGTGATGGCTCTTTCTGGGACGTGGTTGCCTGCGCCTCAGGAAATTGGATTGAGCTCATTCCTCAGCCACCACAAATTGGGCCATAACTTTCAGTCACTACCCATGAGCTTGGCTGGAGGCAGCCAGCTAGAACTGAAAGGTCCTCTAAAGCCTATTAGCAAGCCTCCTGAAATATCCAGCCCCTAAGAGGATGGAGCAGCTGAGACCCAGGAATGCCAACATTGATTAGGTGCTCAGGTTGTTTTCCTCATCGTTTGTAGCCATGACCCAAGATGTGGTGTGCAGCAACTTGGAGCACGAGTGGCCAGGACAAGCACAGCCTTCCCTGAGGCTCAGCTGCTCAACTGTGGTCCTAGTACAGGAACAGGTTGCCCAGAGATGTGGTTGAGGCCCCATCCCTAGAGACATTCGAGGTCAAACTTGATGGGGCTCCAAGCAACCTGATCAAGCTGGAGGTGTCTCTGCTCACTGCAGGGGGGTTGGACAAGATGACCTTCGAGGCTCCCTTCCAACCCAATGCATTCTGTGATTCTATGCCATGGATTTCCAGCTCACATGACCTGCTTCATGCCCACCATCTCCAGTAGCACTGCAGAAGGTCGCCCGAGGAAGGATCTCACCCCAACACACACAGTCCCTGGTCCTGGCTCACATGAAGGTTGGTGTGCAAAGAAAGCCTTAGGCAGCAGCCAGCAGTGCTCATGCAGATGTGACCATGGAGGTTTCTCAGCCCATGTTAGATGTCTCCCTCAAACCTAATTTTAAAGGGATTTATCAGGTCATACAGACCAGCATGGATTCCAAACAAATCCAACCAGCACAGGAGAACAGGAGGATCAGAGGATCACAGAAACGTGGAATCGTTTTGATTGGAGCAGACCTTCAGGATCATCAACTCCAACCTCCCCTGGGGCAACTTGAGGCTCCTTCCTCTTGTCCTGTTACTTTTTACTTGGAAGAATAGACCACCCCCAACCTGGCTCTAACCTCCTTTCAGGGAGTTGTGGATTGCCAGAAGATCTCCCCCTCAGACTCCTTTTCTCCAGACTAAACACCCCCAGTTCCCTCAGCTGTTCCTCACCAGCCCTGTTCTCCAGCCCAGTTTGGGCTGTGCTCCAAACCCCTCCCCAGCTTTGTTTCCCTTCTCTGGACACCTTCCAGCAACTCAACAAATTTCCTAAACTGAGGGGCCCAGAACTGGACACAGGACTCAAGGTGTGGCCTAACCAGTGCTGAGTCCAGGGCACAATGACCTCCCTGCTCCTGCTGGCCACACTCTTCCTGATGCAGGCCAGGATGCCATTGGCCTTCTTGGCCACCTGGGCACACTGCTGGCTCATCTTCAGCCTACTATCAACCACTACCTCCAGGTCCCTTTCTGCCTGGCTGCTCTCCAGCCACTCTGACCCCAGCCTGTAGCACTGCATGGGGTTGCTGTGGCCAATGTGCAGAACCTGGCACTTGGATGTAAATCTCATGCCCTTGGACTCTGCCCATCTGTCCAGCCTGTCAAGTTCCCTCTGCAGAGCTCTTTGACCCTCTAACAGATCAACTCCTGCCCCCAGCTTGGTGTCATCTGCAAATGTACTGACCATGGACTCAATCCCCTCATCCAGATCAATAAAGATATTGAACCGGATGGGGCCCAGCACTGATCCCTGGGGCACACCACTAGTGCCTGGCTGCCAGCTGGCTGTGGCACCATTCACCACCACTCTCTGGGCTCAGCCTCCATCCAGTTCCTAACGCAGCTCAGAGTGCTGCTGTCCAAGCTAGGGGCTGACAGCTTGGCCAGCAGTTTGCTGTGGGGGACAGTGTCAAAGGCTTTGCTGAAGTCCAGGTAGACTACATCCACAGCCTGCCCCACATCCACCTGGGCATAGAAGGAGATCAGGCTGGTCAGGCAGGACCTGCCCTTCCTGACCATCCACGCTGGGAGCTGGCCCCAGCACTGAGAGCCCTTTCATGCTAATTGAAGGCAGCCCAGCTGTTAACAAGGACCTCACTCCACCAGCAGCCGGGTTCCAAGCTGCAAGCAATGCAAGCGGCCCGAGGAGAGGCTCGCAGGGGATAACAAGGCTGCAAGTTCTGGAGGCTTTAATATGGTTTGAAATTAGAGGGGGAACTCTCTCTCCATTCCCTGTATAGTCCCATTAAGGGCAGGAGGCATTGATGTCGCTGGCTGTCAGGCAGCAAAATGAAAAATAGTTTTAATAGCTGCTCTTTGACCTGTTTTATATTTTATGTCAATTATAACAGCACACAACCATGCATAATTATGAAGCATAGATGCATTAAAATGTACACATAATTTGTGTTCTTATGGCAACCGCTGCAGGAGGAGCTGGAAAACAAAACTGATGACTTCCCATTGTTAAGGATCGCCCTGGTACCAAATGGGCAAGAGTTGGGGCTGCTTGGTGGCTTGCAGGAGGCAGAGCCATAGAATGGGGCTTCAGGGAGGAGGATTTGAGTGGAGCATGCAGCTGGCTGCTGCAAGGGAGGAAGAACTTCCCTGGCTGTTATTTACTGGAAGAACTTACTCATAGAATGGTTTGTGTTAGATGGGACTCTAAAGACACTATAATCCTACTTTAAAGGCCATGTAGTTTCAACCCTCCTGCTGTAGGCAGGGATAACTCTCACTAGCCCAGATTGTTCCAGGCCTCAGCCAACCTGGTCTTGAGCACCTCCAAGAATGGAGCATCCACAACCTCCTTGGGCAACCTGTTCCAGTGTCTCACCACTCCCACTGGAAAGAACTTCTTCAGCAAATTTGCAGATGACAGCAAGCTAGGGGCAGGAGTTGATCTGTTAGAGGGTAGAAGAGCTCTGCAGAGGGAACTTGACAGGCTGGACAGATGGGCAGAGTGAGATTTAACACATCTAAGTGCTGGGTTCTACACATTGGCCACAACAACCCCATGCAGTGCTACAGGCTGGGGTCAGAGTGGCTGGAGAGCAGCCAGGCAGAGAGGGACCTGGGGGTGCTGGTTGATGGTAGGCTGAAGATGAGCCTGCAGTGTGCCCAGGTGGCCAAGAAGGCCAATGGCATCCTGGCCTACATCAGGAACAGTGTGGCCAGCAGGAGCAGGGAGGTCATTGTGCCCTGTGCTCAGCACTGGTTAGGCCACACCTTGAGTCCTGTGTCCAGTTCTGGACTCCTCAGTTTAGGAAATTTGTGGAGTTGCTGGAGGGTGTCCAGAGAAGAGCAACAAAGCTGGGGTGAGGTCTGGAGCACAGCCCTGTGAGGAGCAGCTGAGGGAGCTGGGGTTGCTTAGCCTGGAGAAGAGGAGGCTCAGGAGAGACCTTCTTGCTCTCTACAACTCCCTGAAGGGGGGTTGTGGCCGGGAGGGGGTTGGTCTCTTCTCCCAGGCAACCAGCACCAGAACAAGAGGGCACAGTCTCAAGCTGTACCAGGGGAGG
Source organism: Melanerpes formicivorus (assembly GCF_026170545.1). NCBI lineage: Eukaryota > Metazoa > Chordata > Aves > Piciformes > Picidae > Melanerpes > Melanerpes formicivorus. Next base: position 1,648,341 of record NW_027142458.1, on the reverse strand, counting down.
TTCAGGCTGGGTGTTAGGAAGAAGTTCTTCATAGAAAGAGAGATTGGCCATTGGAATGTGCTGCCCAGGGCGGTGGTGGAGTCACCATCCCTGGAGGTGTTTAGGAAGAGAATGGATGAGGCACTGGGTGCCATGGTTTAGTTGATGAGATGGTGTTGGGTGATAGGTTGGACTCGATCTCAAAGGTCTTCTCTTCTCTTCTCTTCTCTTCTCTTCTCTTCTCTTCTCTTCTCTTCTCTTCTCTTCTCTTCTCTTCGCTTCGCTTCGCTTCGCTTCGCTTCGCTTCGCTTCGCTTCGCTTTTCTTCCCTTTGCTTCGCTTCGCTTCTCTTTTCTTCCCTTCGCTTCGCTTCACTTCGCTCCTCCTTAATCTCCAGTCTAAGTCTCCCCTCATCTAGCTCAGAGCCTTTCCCAACCTCCTCTAATCACAAGCCCTTGTCAAAAGTCCCTGCTCAGCCTTCCTGTAGAAGTCGGACCGGATGCTCTAGAAGAACTTCCCTGATTATTCACTGGAAGAACTTCCCTGGTCATCTACTGGAAGAACTTCCCTGGTCATCTACTGGAAGAACTTCCCTGGTCATTCTCTGGAAGAAGTTCCCTGGTCACTCACTGGAAGACCTTCCCTGGTCACTCACTGGAAGATGTTCCCTGGTTACTCTCTGGAAGAACTTTCCTGATTATTTAGTAGAAGAACTTCCCTGGTCATTCACTGGAAGAACTTCCCTGGGTATTCACTGGAAGAACTTTCCTGATTATTTAGTTGAAGAACTTCCTTGGTTACTCACTGGAAGAACTTCCTTGGTCATTCACTGCAATATATTCCCTGATTATTCACTGGAAGAAGTTCCTTGGTTATTCACTGGAAGAACTTCCCTGGTCATTCACTGGAAGTAGTTCCCTGGGTATTCACTGGAAGAACTTCCCTGGTTATTGAGTAGAAGAACTTTCCTGGTTACTCACAGGAAGAACTTCCCTTGTTGCTCACTGGAAGAACTTCCCTGGTCATTCACTGGAAGAAGTTCCCTGGTTACTCACTGGAAGATCTTTCCTGCTTATTTAGTAGAAGAACTTCCCTGGTTATTCATTGGAAGAACTTTCCTGGTTATTCAGTAGAAGAGCTTCCCTGGTTATTCAGTGGAAGAACTTCCCT